>NC_051154.1:240086988-240171973 GCF_013339745.2 Dermacentor silvarum | reverse complement strand
AGACGTCGAATACTGGCTTAGAATCAATTGAAGGAAACTGATTTGGGACTGTAGTTGCATGTTCTGTCGCAGCCGCTGTCAGTAGCCCGCAGTCGGTTCAGAGATATCCTACATCTCTGGGCGAATAAAGAAGCTACCTGTACCAACAATTAGTGCAAAGCGGACTGCTTTTTCCGCTTCTGCGCTTGAGTGCAGGCCGTAAAGGCATGACAGGCGGTTGAGTGGGGCTCTATTCGCCGGTGGGGCGCAAATAACATATTGTGGGGGAAGCCGGAGATATCCAGCATGTTTTCTCGGAGCGCAACACGGCACGCATCTTTCGGGACCAACTCGGAAGCTTCTTTGGTGCGCTACGAGACATAACCTGGTCCGGTTTCACTTCGCGTCCCTGCGGAGTGCACCGAGCTGCACGACTTCCTTCTCACAGTGGAGGCGCATTTCTTTTTCTAGCGGGCGCGAGTGCGCCCAGCGGGAAGCGTGAGAAATCCCGAATACGTTTAGCAGCACTTCGTGTGCAGCGCACAGTGGATGATCAGAGCAGTCGGAGCACCTCACGTGGATGACGCGCTGTATAGGCGTGGTACTCTGGCGAGGCGGTGCCAAGCTGCAGTCTGTTTGAATTGCGGAGCGTAATCGCTTACGACTACGCGGTGACGACACCAGTGAGCGTATAGTATAGAAAGCTACGCTGAGTGACTCGGTTTGTTTTATCCCTTCACGGGCCTGGCAGTGGGGATAAGTGAGTCTTTTTTTCCTTTCTTAGTGCAATGCGCGGGGCGTTGCGTTAACCACGATTGTTCAAGGCGGTTCGTGGGTTGGGGCCGCCGAGGTCGCCGCCTGCAGGAAATGTATAAGATTGGCTGCCCGCCATTGCGGACAGCCGACCCAACCCACGGAGCATCCGGGTTTCAAACTTTGGTGTTTCCGTTGCCCCTTTGGTGTCCTGGAGGCGCCGCCAAAGTATACTAAATAATGACATGTAGTTTCTACTCAGTAAGTGCGCCAATTCTCACTTCCCTCGCAACCTGGCAAAGGAGGCAATAATCTCAGGGGCTCTCCTAAAGCCTCCGTTTGCCGGTATTTTTTTTTTTTTCTATTTATGTTCTTTCTGACGTAGCATCGGGGCCGGCGCAATAATATGCACAGCAAGTCTTGCGCAGTTTCATTCAGCATTGGTTAGAATAATAAAAAAAAAAAAACGTTATGGGGTTTCACCTGCCAAAACCACAATCTGATTGTGAGGCACGCCGCAAGGGGGGGGGGGGGTGACTCCGGATTAATTTGGGCCACCTGGGGTTCTTTAACGTGCACCTAAATCTAAGTACACGGTGTTTTCGCCCCCATCGAAATGCGGCCGCTGTGGCCGGGATTCGATTCCGCGACCTCGTGCTCAGCAGCCCAACACCATAACCACTGAGCAACCACTGAGCCACTGAGCAACCACATCGGGCAGGTTGGAGTAAACTTTCTTTGGTGCATGAAGGGTCATTCCACGCGAAACGCCCCAGCCCAAAAAGCGACAATCATTGATTTTCCTGAAAAAAATTGGGCTTGATGACTATTGTGTGAATAAGGTTTCACCAAAGTATTTTCGTCGAAAAAATTTTTTTTGATCACGTAAGCGCTCTTTGAAGTTTCCGCAAAGAAACAATAGTTGGTTGGAGGTAAATTTTTTTTATTCAAGTCTTGAAACTAGGTGTAATAACAAATTTTATTTTACAGCATTCTAAGGGCATCCTTCTTTCATATAATGTGATAACTGAATGCATTTTAGAATTTATCGCGTTTATTTGGCTCAGTAAAAAAGTAAGAAATGTTGCGTTTTCAGAAGTTTTTTCGCATAAACTGCGCAAATGTTTCACCTACAATACTTTTTTCTTCCTTTTCGCATGTTGCTATAGTGTATACTAAAAATAATTTGAAATTATTAAGGCACATATTTTTTTAGTAAAACACCTCCAAAGTTGGCAAAAAATGAATTTTTTTTGCGAGATTTAGGCCACATTTAAGCTTTAGGGCCCTCCAGATAAAACTATGTCAGATAGCTCAACATGCGCATCGACCTCTTAGCTTGTGATTTAGAAATTTTTATTCGAGTGAGTTTTGTTTGAAGCGACAAAAGAAGTTTTGAATTCAACAACCAATATCACCAGTAGGTACTGCGTACGTGCCGCCGCTCCCCTCGTCGTCTGCTCGTTGTCGGCTGCGCGTCGCCATCTGCCGCCCAGCAGACGGCGACTAGTATATGGGGTGATCATTTTTAAGATTTACGAAATTTAAAAAAATCGTCTGCAGCAGATATGATAATTCTAGTCCTTGAACTGGATTGTTCAGAGGCGGACAATACTTGCGCGAGGAATCGAAACGAATATTGGACTAATTAACAAACAGCTAATTAACTCCCTAATTAATTACTTTACGGCGCATATTTCAATTAACGAATTGGAGCCGCCGAGTTTGAAAGACGCATCCACTTGAAATTCATTTCCAGGATGACACCAATTGAGATATTTCGGTTACTTTTGTGCTTCAATGCATAGATGAGCACATTGTTAAAAAAAAAAAAAACGCAGTTTCGCCCGAAAGTCGAAGCACCGATTGCCATAGCAAATTAGTGGACAGCTATAGGACGTAAGGATAGTAGATTTATCGGTCGTATGAACTTGTAAACGTAGGCATTCCAAGTAAATTAACAAGCACAAGCTTACGGTGCCGTATTATGTATACCATGTGGTTGTGTCGGGGGTATATGGTCGAGTGGTAACGCTTCCATCTGGCAATCTGTAGGTCCGCAGTTGGAATTCAGGCTGCGTGGCTGGATTCTTCTTTATTTTCTCATAGACTTCCCGGAAAACACTACGGGATTAATTCGGCGGACGTCCGAAAGAATAAGGTAGTGATAGAGTAAAATATATCACTGTAAAAATAAAACATATTATTATTTGATTTGTAAACATATACACAGGAAAGAGAAAGCGAGGAGCAAGGCTGGCAACTGCCACCGGAAGGGGCACAACGCCTGCCTACTCTTCGGAAAGGACGAGAGAAACATACAAGGAACGATAGGAAGGAGGGGAGGAAAGAGGAAAGAAAGAGCGAAATGACAAATCTCAAAGAATAAAGTACAACATACAGTAGGGCCCGTCGTTGCAGGTCACGTCACTAAAGAATGTAAAATAAAAGAAATACTTGCTGGGTTACAAACGTGCCTCTAAGTTCGTTGCTTCTAGAAAAGTAAGGAGAGCGCGATAAGCTTGATCACGTCGAGACGCACAACCACTGGGGTATAAACATTCGTCTAGTGTCGTACACCGCAGGCCAAGGAGATGATAGTCCCTCACAAGTGATATGCGTTGCGCACTGAAAGCGGGACACTCCAATATCAGGTGCTGAAGTGTCTCGCAGCCACCGCAAGACGTACACGATGGACTGGTCACACGTCCTTGTCTCTATAAACGTTCGCGCACGTTCACACAGCCAACCCTCAGCTTGATTAGTTGCGCTCTAGCGCGTCGAGGCAAGCCTCGACCGCGAACACGCGGCGGGAACGTTCCATTTGCGACGCGCTGGTCTGGATGCTGCTTGAGTAGGTGGCGACGAATCAGCAGACGAGCGTCATCAAGCTTGCACAAAATTTCAGGGCAAGCACAGTCGTTATGAGTGCAAGTTGAAGCCAGTCGATCAGCCTCTTCATTTCCGGCGATGCCTACGTGCGAAGGTATCCATTGAGCAACGAGAGATACCCCACGTGATAAAATTTTGTTGGCAGAGTCAGTAATGCTGCGCACAATTGGGCAATCAACCTGATTGCGTTGTAATCTGCTAAGTGCAGCGCGGGAGTCCGTAAATATGACAATCTTCGGTGTGGTAAACTCCTCTTGCACGTATTTCAGTGCAACATTAATTGCTGCTAGCTCCGCAGTTGTTGAGGAGGCTGGATGGGGTATATGAAATATACGTCGTACTTGAGTCGAAGGGCAGAAAAAAGCTGCAGAGGCACCTTGACCGTCGCTCTGTACAGATGAATCTGTAAATACTTGAAGGTAATCTAGAAATCTGTCGAACATGTGCGACTGAGCCAATTGGAATATGGCCGAAACAGGCATATCAGACTTTTTGTGTATGTCAGGGATTGTAAGGTAAATGGGTAGTACGCGTTTGGTGATATCTTGCGGAGGCGAAGGCGTAACTGAAGCATCATGTTCAGAAATGTCAGTAATGTTCATAAACAATGCTGCCATTTTTCCAATGCGAGAAAACGGGTGGTGAATCAGACGATCAAGGAGCATTTGACCATTCGATGCGCGGTGCAGACGCTCCATATGATATAGAGCTCTCTGGTCTGCTTGTAGCCTTATAGGTAAATGATTTGCTTCAGTAAATAGTGGAACTGATTGCGCCTCACGAGGTAATCCCAGCATTAGTTGAAGGGCCACACGATGATCTCGTTCCAGTTGGGCCATCAAACTAGGTGGGACGTTCAGGAATGGTAACGCATGCATCATGCCTGAGAGTACAGATGATTGGTACACCTGCAGAGCCGTTGTTTGGTCACAGCCAGCACCTCTAGAAGTCAAGGCCCGCGGCTGATGATGATGATGATGAACATAGTGTCCATTTGGCAAAAATACACATTGGGGGAAAGGGTGCAATGCAAAAGCGAATACTAATTTGACTAGGTTTGCACGTAATCAGAATTTCATTTTACCTTCAGTTCATACCAACTACGGCAAACAAACGGCCTATTTCACCGGAATACGTCTCTGGAATACCATACCACCGGCAATCAAAACCTCACAATCAATTGGCAAATTCAAAAAAGAACTGAAGACTTTCCTCACATCCATGTCATATACTGCGTAATTGTGGTTACTTCTTTTTACTTCCTTTTGTTGTCCCGCTCCCTATCATACCAAGCTGTTCACAACCTTTTATCGATGAAACATCTCATCAGGGGTTGTTTTACATTGTTGAAAATAGATGCAACTTCTTTTTGTTTTTTGTTTTATTTTTACTACTTTCCCCCCTGTAACCATGCGACAACTGCTTAGATGTGTTGAATTACCTTTTGTTTCTTATCCTGTCTAATTATTGCTGTTTTTTTGCTGTTCTTTTCTTTTCTTTCTTTTTTTTCTTTCTCAAATTTTTTGTTTTGTCTGCGATCCATATTATTTTTGTTTTCGCTACTGCTGTTTGCTGCTTTAATTAATTTTTCTACATTAACTACTGTAGGAGGTCCCGATTCAGTCTCCGACTATGGGACCTCCTTCTGTACACATATATTGTAATTCATTCAATGCCCAAATAAAACCACTTCTGACTCTGACTCTGAAAACAATCCCGCTTTCAAATGGGTGTATTATAGTTCGCCTAAACATCCTTTCAATGGGCATAAGGGGGTAAGTTATAAACTCGAGAAAGCGCTCTTTAGGGGGCAATTTTCTTTAGTGTGATGAACGTCACAGGTTCGGAAAATCCAGATCGCAAGTACGAGAAGAGAAGAGTTCAAATGAACTCCACATATATAGTCCTAGACACACTGCAACATACTCGTCAACAGACAGAAGGCGAGGACAGCTTGCACCACACACTGCACTGAGTCCTGACACATACGCATACACGGTCAAATCGTCGAACCATAAATTTCTCGGCGATTTCAATGAGTTACGAACACATACCTGAGGCCGCGATGTAGTCAAAGTTGAAAAGGAGTACAGAATAAAACAGTACATACATGTTACATAATACGCGTACATACACAGAGACAAAACAGTCTAACGCAGGCTTCATCATACAAGGCTCGCAAAGATGAGTATGATTCACATATTATACAACAAGCGAAGATGAATACAAATAGGGAAAGTGGGTTGCGCTTACATAACCCTATCCAATGTGGCACCTATAGTGTGCATTTAGTATTCCTGTTTTTTCAAAGAATTATTCGAGTGAGTTTTGCGTGTAGTTCTTCCAACTGCCATCTACGCGTAATGTTTCTTGAACAATCGAGGAGTAGATGGCGTAACAGGCTGTGGCGACTTCATGAGGGAATTCAAAGAAATGACCCCAACATATAATGGTAGCCTCTCGCGAGAAGAAAAGATTGACTATAGTATGTCGCGAAAATAACAGGCCAAAATTTCTTCGATCTGGATGGGTGGACATGCAAACTTGTCATACTTTAAATACGTATTGTCCGATGTATTTGACCGCCCCTCACTTTTGGGGCCTTCAAATTTGTGTTTCAATGTTCGCTTTTCACTCCGGCTCGATAGCGCACGCTGTTCAGCTGAGTCAATTTTATTGCGATAGCAATTATATGGACACTCCAAGCGGATTTCTGCCGTCGGCGTCGCCGCCATCGCCGCCGTCGCCGTGAGGTTCTGTATAAAGTCCAAGGGCGATAAAATCGTCGCCGCGCGCCGTATGCTGTTTGTGCGAGTGAAAGCGCGCGAGGAACGCGCGCTTTCACGGAGAGCGAACACGCAGCGGAGAGCAAACAAGACGTCTTCCGTCGTGCGTAAGGCCGTGGGGAGATGGGAGGGAGGGAGGGGAGGCGACGTTTAGCTGCGGCTCCAAATGCGTAGCTTGCGACCGGACGCAAGAGAACTGGCGGCTCAATCTCCCACGCGAAAGGAGGAAAGCGTAAAGGCAGCGCGGGAGGGAGGGGGCGCGGCTCTGCAGCAACTGCGTACTTTGCACGGCTGAGGGCTGTCGCGTGCACCGTATCTTGAAAGTACAGTATACTAGACAATGGTCGAGTGGGCCGAACGGCGCTTTCCCGCTGAGGCGCCGCGTGTGGAAAAATTGTGCGAGGGCGCTGGGCGAGCGAACTGGATTGGGGCGGAGAGGCGCTCCGCGGCATATTCACCGTACTTTCGCTGCGGGCGCCGAGGCCGATTGCGCATAGTACGCTCTTAAAACAGTGCTTTACTTCAACTGCAAAATTCTGTGTACACCATTTTGCCAAACATATATAGTTGAGGCATGGATTATACAACGCGACGTCTTCAATTTTGCTGTCGTTGTCAAGCGCGTCGTCTGCTAACGAGCGCGAGTTCGCTACGCGGACACTGGTGGACGCCCAGTTTTTCTCGCAGAACGTCTGTGCAGTACATTTTTTAAAATGTTTTAGTTGCTTTGGTGCGCCCATGACTCTTGACGGCCGGTACCAAATGTAGTTTTAGCCAAGTGTACTGCTGTTTTTATCACTGTCTTCTAAAAGTAACCGGTATCTCTGTAACATGAAGCTACGTAAGAACATATTATTATTGATATCGTGTCATTTTACGCGCGCTTCTTGTTGGTCGATATTGATCAGGGACAATGATCGAAGAAAACAATAGTAGAGTGATATAAACCTGGTTGACTAACTTCGTGGTGCGAATAATGATGATTGTATTTCTAGGTAATTAAATCAAAGGGTCATAGACATAAATATTCACGATATATATGTAAGGAAAAATATCAAATATTCGAAATGCACTAATTGAAAAACTGAGAACTCCCGACCGGAATAAGCACACGTGTTTGCAGTAACAAACACATTTATTAGTGAATACTGCACATAAAGCTCTCATTCGAAGAAATAATATTCATAGCAGGCGAAACCATCATATATATATATATATATATATATATATATATATATATATATATATATATATATATATATATATACGCAAGTGTTATTGATATACTGTACGACGCGGAATAGTCTTGTTTCCGTTCGAATGTAACGCATAACAGCACCATTGATGTCTGAAAGGTGAGGGAGCGATGCAAGTGAGGACTGTTATTACGAATGTTTGTGCTGCCGTGGAGTTGTGGCTGTTGCGCAGAGGCACAGTTCCTGAGAGAATTAACGCACGGGTGTTAATAAGCCCTGCTTAACAAGTTCATAGCTGTCATTCAATATAAACGCCCCCGTTTGGGGCAGCCTGTAAATCTGCTAACTTGATTCAGACGAGGAAAACTTTTTTTGACAGTCTCACCATGTTTCCAACCCATTAAAACTGGGTGCCCATGTGGTACCACACTTATCTTCAACGAACGCAACAGATCTGCACATATCTTTACGTGTACGTGAGGTATATATGCCGTCAATTGTTTGATTATGGTCGTTATGATAGTGCACCGGATAACTGAAAGCAGCCGTTTATAATATAGAAACTGCTGAGTTGAGTGGTCATACATTTGGGAACGGCATTGCATTTATGTATGAAATATAGGATAAGCGTAACATGTTTTTCTCGGAAATCAGACTGGAGACTAATGCACAACTATTTTGTTTACACCCCTAGAAAAAGTCGAAGAACGCAGCCACATGCTTTCCTCTCTCTTTTTTAATTAATAAATTCTTGGGTCTATGTGGCAAAACCACGATATGATTATGAGGTTTAGTTTTCACCACCTGGGCTTCTTTAACGCGCGCCTAAATAGAAGTACACGAGTGTTTTTCCATTTCGCTCCCGTCGAATTCCGCGACCTGGATTGAACCCGCGAGTTCCATGGAGTTTAGCAGCCCAACGCCGTATTCACTATGTAGCCACTAATTAGGCTACCGCGCCAGCTTTCTGTCTTTCCTTCTTTTTTTTTCTTTTTTTAAGTATTGACAGAGAAAAAAAATTCCACGTATGGCTTATACGGCCAAAGATGAGCATATATAGAATGACTAATTAAAACCGTATTCGGAGCTCGAGGTCCTACCGTAATAAATGGCCCCGTACCAATTACTCCGCATTCTGTTACGCGAGGAAGGCGGAAACTTGAATGGAATGTTGCGCTGCAGTTTACTCTTTTTTTATCTGTAACAATGATTCCCGTAAATCTGAGTACAAGGCGCCGGATGGGGCAGATATGCTTTACTTGTTTGAAGCGGCAAGCTGGAAGGTTACATAGGTTTCTCCGTTTGCGTTTCGCAAGACCTACTGTTGGAAAACTATATGCGCAACAATAAACACGAGAGATACATGCTGCTTGAAGAACGAGAAAAATATTTGTTCTACAATCGTACAATAACATAGTAGAATGAAAGCCGACATTGCGGCCGAGGGGTATTAAAAAATAAAACAAATTAAAGAAGAGAAAGCAAGGAATTCTTAAGGCATAAATACATGTCATATGCATTTATGAACACCATTTGAGTGGTCTGAACGAAAATATCAGCGCGCGAAGTAGTACGAATGACCCTGCCGAGCTGTATCGCCAGCAGTTTCGAACGGCGCGACCTTGATGCGGCCCAATCCATTTCGATCGCAGCGCCGCCACAGTATTTTTCTACATCTGGCGCCTCACTGCAAAGCAGGCGTCGCCCCAGCCGCTCGTCCCACTCGACCGTATTCTAGTACACTCTACTTGAAAGCAATCTCCACACGGCTCTTACCTTTGTATGCGCTGTGCTTTCCCCGCTCAGTTTCCGTTGAAGCGATAGACCGTACGAACCTTCGGTCGCTGCTGCAGCCTCGCTTGCTCACGCCAGCGTTTTGATAGTGGTTGTCTGCAGTAATCGAGTGTGATCTATTCATGTTTGCTTGTGCGCGCTGACACCATGCTTGTTGATTCAGTTAGTAAGCGAATGTGTCAACGTTTATGCAGCCGATAAAACTACTATCCTTACTCCGTATAGCTCTCTACTAATTTGATATCGCAATTGATGCTTTGCCTTTCGGGCGAAACTTCGACTTTTTTAATTGGTCACGCAAACAGCCTGATGCGAGCTGATTTTCTTCATGGCTTATCTGGAACCCTCCGGCTCTGAAGAGAGAGAGAGAGAGAGAGAGAGAGAGGCAGAAAAGCAGCGGCTAGAGGCATTAGTTATTCCTTGCCCGCCCTGCAGATTATTTCGTTCGTTCGTTCGTAATCATTCGTTCCGTAGGCAGCCCCTGCTGAAGCGCCTCCTCGCCGAACGTCGCGCTTGCGTGCTGCAGTTAACAACGGACCACACTGTAAATTACTACTACTGTGTCTTGAATGCGAATATTAATGCCAGCTATGCGCATTCGCATAGAGCGAGGAGCGTTTCGTACAGATATATATATATATATATAATTTATTTGAAGGAAGGCAGGGAGGTCGGCCTTAGCTAGCGCACTCTAGCCTGCTGTACCGCATGTAGGACAGGGAACGGGGACGTAAAGGTGTGATGAGGGATCACGATGACATAGAAGAGGTATCCACGACGGTGAAGGTAAGTTCAGCATTCTTTTGATAAACATTCAGAAATGTCGCCCAAGAAACCACCACCCCGTTCCAGATATTGGCGGCGGCCAGTAGTTGATATGAAATGTCAGAAAAAGGCGCAGAGAAAAGGCTGGTGTATGAGTTTCTCCTTCGTGAGCAACACAGGCGCCAAGAAGTTGCTTTAAAGTATGTAAAGAGCAGCGATAGACGGCTCCAGTACGGCGAGCACTTGCACGGCACTTTTAGCGGTTGGAGCCTGGAGACTACAGAGAATTACGTGCATTGACTCTAGCAGACGATTCAGCATTTTCATGCGCTTTTGTTCTCATTATATCCATCTCCTTGCTTGCCTGTGGTGTCACAGGTTTTAACGCGATAGCCCCCTGTTGCGGAAAATCCGGCGTCGGCGTCGACGTGGATGCCGGCGTCCGTGGCGGAGAAGATCATCCCCAACCACCCCTACCGCGCAGGCCCTCCACGTGGTGCAAGGATTTGATGAACACAAATTGAATTTCTCATAATGAACTCCATCAGAAAAATGATAAAGTACGACTTAACCACAACCTACAGACATGGTGGGGTCGGATTGTAATTTGAATGTGCGAGAAAACATAATTCTGTTACGAGGAAACTCAAACACAAACCCCTTTTCCAGCATTTCTACCAGACCTACAGCCGCGCGCTCGGGTACTTTACTTGCGAAAATGATATCCAGATGGCGCTCGCATCCTCAGCAGGTCAAATTGGGACTTCGCTTGCCTAATGCGTTTTGGACACGCGCGCGCGTCGGGGCAATAGCAAAAAATTAATAAAATAATAAAAAAAGGGGCAAGGTCCTTCACATTTTAATATAAGACCACTTATATTGCCCTTAGAAAAACGTCTTCCCAGCAATGCATTCCTGTTTAAAAGTGAAGCCGACTTTAAGGGGACCAGTGTAAGCTTGGTCTTTGTAAGCTTGGTCTTTGTAAGCTGGCTTTCCCAGGTTCTGTGTTGCAGTGAAGCCCTCATAAAGAAAAATGAGATGCGAACGGGGCCCGATAACGCTATCGCGTTCCACTCTTAAAGGCGAAGCTTAAGCGTCCTTCAATTTTTTATTGTTCCTATAACTCGCTTCTTGTCGTAGAGGACCACTACGATACGGTGTCATGGCTCTTGGTCTAGAGGGCAGCGAATACAATTTTGTGTCTGTGTCAGATGGGGGAGACGGATATTCATCATGTGCTGCCACCGACCTTGAATTCTCTGCAGGAGCGATTACTGTCCTTCATGCAAACTCAGGCAGATGTGCGTGCGCCCCGATATCTGCAGTTCTGAAGCGACTGGGTGGCGCTGCTTTTGCGTGCGTTGTTTACTTCGTCGAACAGATTGAGCAGCCTCGCTACGACAAGTTTTGTTCCTTGTCATTCTTAGAATACGAACTTGCTGTTGCATCTTCAGGCAATCCTTCGACGTCGCTTCGTGAGAGCCAGGACAGTTGGGACATTTGAAAGAAGATGCACCACCGTCGGCTGTCTCATGTTTTCCGCCGCAACGCTGGCAGGTCACTTCACTTCTACACAAAGCGCTCACGTGGCCTATTTTGAGAGACTTGCGGCACTAAAGAGGGCTCGGAACAAATGGTAGGACACGGTGAATCACGTACCCCCCTTTGGCATAGGCTGGCAATGTATGTAGAAGAAGCAAATAATAACTTGATGTACCGAGAGTTACAGAAGCTGCGAATCTCAAGAATGTGCGCCGATGAACTTAAAAGACTCTCGAGGTCCGCATACTTGCTTTCAAGGTCCACATCAGAAATCACGCCAGTCGCTGATTACTTTCCGTAAGTAAAAAGGAGCGGACGGGGATTGCGCATAATGTTGAAATGATCTTTAACTTCTCCAGTATTGCTGAATTTTTTTTGCATCCAGTGTCAGGATGTTCTTTGGAAAGTTGATCCTGATTTCGTTGATTTTCGCAGGGCCCAAACTTTCCAAATATTCGGTTGGATATGGCCTGCTCAGGTTCAAGTTGTGTGACGCCGATAGCGGCAAGCAGCAACCACGAAGGATTGTTGCTCACTCTTATCGGATGAGATTAGCTCACTCGACATCAGGCGCATCTTTCTCTTCATGCGCCTGATGTTCAGGCGCATGGCTACGGTGTGCTCGCAGTCAAAGTCCATGACTTCCGGCGTTGAGCTCTCGCAGGAGTCGAGCTGGCTCCAAAGGCACGCGTCCAAAAATAAGCGATGAAAGAGACGACTAACCTTGTTCAGGTGGCCATCCATGGAAGCATATTCGTGCTCATCCTTTATGAAAGTACGTTCACGAAAATGGCGAAACGTAAAAAAAAATAATAAAAAAGAACTGCGAGAGGCCGAGGACACCAGTTGTTGTTGTTGTTGCCCAAAAACATGGCTCGTACCCACGAGGGGGATTGGCCACGCTGGATTGATTGAAAAGTATACCCAACAAAATACCAAAAGGGGTAAAGGCAAACATTCAAAACGAAGCATTAGGCAACTAAATGATTACACAAATTTTGAGAGGGCCTATACATAAACTTAGGAAAAAATAAAAAGAAACTAAACTGTCCCACGGTCGGTACCCTAGCAGCGTAACCTTCCGGATGCTTCAATGAACTTGTGCAGAGCAGTAATCATCGACCCGTAGCTTGCACCTAACTGACAGGCACCAAAAGACAATGTTTGGTGTTGTAAGTACTAAACGCAGATTACCAATCGGAAATATGAGGAACATTCTGCGGAGGAAGGAGAAACGGCGGCAAGAAAGAAAGAAATGGTTAATAGTTTATGGTTCATTACAAAAAAAATAGAGGTTAGTTATGAATAAACCAAGTGTATGAAGGTAAATATTTAGGCCGGGAACTTTACAACGGAAGCTTGATAACGTCACCTCGTATTGTCGTGAGAGGCATTTGCTAGCGTTCCACTGAAATTTTAGATGTCGGAAATCATCTGCGGAAAGTAGGGATGATTCATTACAATTTAGAAATAAAAGGCGTTTAAATCTAGCTCCTGTTATAAAGAGAAATCAGGAAGAACATTTAAGACCAGACCATTTATTGACGATTTCAGACAAATTGTCCGAGGAAAGAGTCAGAAATATACTCTGTAGGTGTGAATGTTTCATCATCATCATATTTAGGTCCACTGCAGGACGAAGGCCTCGCCCTGCGATCTCCAATTACCCCTGTCTTGCGCTAGCTGATTACAACTTGCGCCTGCAAAATTCCTAACTTCATCACCCCTCGACTGCGCTCCCCTTCTCTTGGTATCCATTCTGTAACTCTAATGGTCCACCGGTTATCCATCCTACGATTACATGGCCTGCACAGACCCGTTTAATTGTGATAGCAATTATATGGACACTCCAAGCGGATTTCTGCCGTCGGTGTCGTCGTCGCCGTGAGGTTCCGTATAAAGTCCAACGGCGATAAAATCGTCGCCGCGCGCCGTATGCTCTTTGTGCGAGTGCAAACGCGCGAGGGACGCGCGCTTTCACGGAGAGCGAACGCACGGCGGAAAGCAAACACGACGTTTTCCGTCGTAAGAAAGGCCGTGGGGGGATGGGAGGGAGGGAGGGGAGCGACGTTTAGGTGCGGCACCAAATGCGTGTCTTGTGACCGGGCGCAAGGGGAACTGGCGACTCAATCGCTCACCTGAAAGGAGGAAAGCAGGAAGGCAGCGCGGGCAGTAAGGGGGGGATGCGGCTGCTACACTGCCAGCAGCTGCGTACTTGTACTTTGCGCGGCTCCGGGCTGCCCGCGCGCCCCGTATCTTTAAAGCGATCTCCACACGGCTTTGACCTTTGTATGCGCTGTGCTTTCGCCGGTCAGTTTACGTTGAAGCGATAGACGGCACGAACCTTCGCTCGCTGCTTCAGCCACTCTTGCTCACGCCAGCGTTTTGACAGCGGTTGTCTGCGGCCATCGAGTGTCATCTATTCATGTTTGCTTGTGCGCGCTGACACCATGTTTGTTAATTCAGTTAGTAAACGAATGTGTCAATGTTTATGCAGCCGATAAAACTACTATCCTTACTCCGTATAGCTCTCAACTAATTTGCTATCGCAATTGATGCTTCGCCTTTCGGGCGAAACTGCGTCCTTTTTTTGTCTTAATGTCCGTTAGAATATCGACTATCCCCGTTTGCTCTCTGATCCACACCACTCTCTTCCTGTCTCTTAACGTTAGGTCTAACGTTTTTCGTTCCATCGCTCTTTGTGTGGTCGTTAACTTGTTCTCGAGTTTCTTTGTTAACCTCCAAGTTTCTGACCCATATGTTAGCACCGGTAGAATGCAATGATTGTACACTTTTCTTTTCAGCGACAGTGGTAAGCTCCCAGTCAGGAATGCTTGCCGTATGCACTCCAACCCAATTTTATTCTTCTGTAAATTTCTTTCTCATTATCAGGGAGGGTCCCCTGTGAGTAATTGACCTTGATAAACGTGCTCCTTTACAGTCTCTAAAGACTCACTGGCGATCGTGAATTCTTGTTAAAAATAAAATGTAAGAGTGGGGTTGAATACTAATATTCAACTCCACTCTTACATTTTATCGGATAATATCCTCAATCAATTGTTGTAATTCGTCTCCATTGTTGCTGAACAGGACAATGTCATCTGCAAACCGAAGGTTGTTGAGATATTCGCCGTTGATCCTCACTCCTAAGCCTTCCCAGTCTAAGAGCTTGAATACTTCTGCTAAGCATGCATTAGAAAGATTGTGCCTTCTTGCCTGACCCCTTTCTTGATAGGTATATTTCTACTTTTCTTGTGGAGAACCAAGGTAGCTGTGGAATATTTGTAGATATTTGCCAATATATTTACGCATGCCTCCTGTACTCATTGATTACGCAATGCCTCTATGTGAAGGATTATTAGAAGTTAAATGTGTACAGAGTGAAAGCGCATCTGTAACAATTATTACTTGAGTGATGCTTGGCGCGCGCTTCGATTATGCGCTCTTTTGTGACACTGCCCCCCACTTTAAGAATATTATGCAATAATGTTCAAGAAAACACAAAAGTAGCGCACACGAAAGTCCACTGCGCATGAGTCCGTAGGTCCATAAATCAGTCCACCGCAATTCACACGTCAGTTCACGCGCGATACATCGTGACCAACACAATTCACACAAGTACGCTTGTACGACACAATAGCACATCTCTCGCATAACAAGGCAGATATATGAAACGGAGCCGGTACAACAAGTATACAAAACTGTGACCGGGTAGTTTACAGAGCACAAACAAACAACGCTGAGTTCATGATGCATGAATAAACACTCGGTACACTCATCAAAACACTTTACACCCCACATAATTGTGAACATATTTAAATCCGACTAAGGTAATCGGTGCCCCCCCCCCCCCCCCCCCCCCTTTTTTTTTTTTCTTCGTGTAGTACCTGTAGAATAGCTGATTCTCACGCGGTCGGTTTTTCCTCGGAATGGAGCCTGAAAAGGGGCTGGAAGGGCTTTGCCTGAGTCTTCGCTCGAGCTCGGGTGACAGCTGCCGTGGTGTTCTCGTTAGCTGTTGTTGGTTTTCCGCGTGGTTCTTCAATCGTCGATGGTTCGATCTTCGGCTCTTCCTCCAAAGGTTTCGGATCGTCTGAGGCGCGAACTCCCTCGACGTTTCCTATGATTAATTCGTACAGTGGGCTGTCCATACAAACAGCAGTGATACTCCCGCTGTTATAGGGGTTCTCAACCTCAATCTTGGCTTCGGCAAGCTTATTAGCCGTACCATCGACAAGGTAAACTAAACTGGTTTCGCCCGTGACTCATCGTCGTTGACCAAGTCCCTTCGCGGGATCAGTCTGCTGCTGCCGGTATCTCGTAGCAACATGATTTGTTTTCCTACCATTTTTCCGGCAAGTACAGGCATTCATTTAACGAAAAATTCTGGGCGTGGTGTCATCACAGCATTAGCGACCGGAATTATTTTTCCGTCTCGGAGTTCTACAAAACCGGCGTTTATGTCTCTACTTGGTGTTTTGGCGGGGCATACATACATGATTCCTGGGGAGCTTCTTTCCCTCCGTTGCGACATGTATCGGCCTTGTGCCCAGTGCGCCCACATTTAAAACATTTGAGATCGTTTGGGTGCGTAAAATTGCTCCGACAATTGCTAGCATTGTGGCCCAGTCGGTTACAGAGATAACACCTCGGAACAGGCTTCTGAAGGTTTCTCCGTTCGTGGGATGCCAGTTTCTTTGCATCCTCTGGCGCCTCCTTTTTGATCTTGAGAGATTGGTGCCTCCCTGCGCTTCCAAAAATTGGTCAGCCAATTCCAGCATATCTTGAAATGACTTAGCTTTCCTTTCTTTCAGACAAAGTGACAGGCTTGGGTGGGAATTGATGAGGAATTGCTCCTTGATAAGGAGCTCTCTAAGCGCACCGTACTCCTGTGCAGTCTCTGAAAGTTCGGTCCACCGATCAAAATAGTGGCAGAGTCGCGCGGCAAATTGCGTGGCAATCTCGCCATCGGAGGGCTTTCCGGTCCTACACTTATCTCGGAAGCCTTCTACGGTGAACCTAAATCTCTTTAGTAGAGCGGCTTTCACCCTTCCATAATTAGATGCATCGGTTGGCGCCACTTACCGTACATACGACGTGCTTCGCCACTCAAACAAGTGCTCAACGCAGTGGCCCATTGATCCTCTGGCCAATTCTGACTTGTAGCAACTGTCTCAAATCTGTGCAAGTAAGCATCCAGGTCGTCTTTTTTTTCATCGAATGCCACAGGCAGCTTGCTTGGTTCAGACGGAAGCTAGTGTCTTCCCTTTCAGTGCTACCCACTCTTGCATGAGCGGCAACGTCTGTGCGCGGCTGCAAACGAAGTCGTTCGAGTTCTAATTCGAGCTGTCTTTGTCTTTCTCTCTCAGCTAGTTCAGCTTCTCGTTGTTCTTTTATCTGTCGCTCCTTTGCCTCTCTTTCTTCTTTTCGCTCCATCGCCTCTCTTTCTTCTTTGGCCCTTTCGTCCTCTAGCTTCTCTTTTTCTACAGCTTCTTTTTCTTTCTGGCTAACTCATTTCCGTAGTGCAGCTCCGGAAAGACCCATCTTCTCACCGAGGGCAACTAATTTCTCGAGATCCATGATGCCCTTCAAAAATCTAGCCTCGTGCAAATAATATCTGCCTAGATTTCAACTATCGAACAACTTTCGAACTGCTGTCGACCTGCTCTCTCTCTCTCGTTACCGTCGCGAGTCGCGTATCTTGTCGTAGCTTCTAGAAATCTTGATCGCGTCGGCTGTCTGTGGCGTATGCGCTCTCTCCTTCTGTCCAAGCTGCCGCGGGGCCGTCTTGTTTCCTTGCTGGCTTGAGTGATGCGCATCATTAAGCTCGCAAAACTCTTCAGATTTTATTCATTTTTTATTCACAAGTGAAAGGATTATGTGACTGCTTAAAATTGGTTTTTGATGCACTAAATTAAACTTAATGGGCTGGTGTGCAATTCACATTTGCTAAGAATTGTTTTGTGCATGACACACCCTTAATCTCTATTCTTACTTTGTTTAAAATGTTTGCCAGAATAAGGCCTCATACTTTAACTGTGCTGCGAATTCAGGTACATTTCCTACGTTGGTGGCTGAAGACCAAAGTAGGTGGACACCTGCGAGCCATAGAGGCAGGTGTGACAATTGGCCAGAATAGCACTTAATGTATACATTCGTGGCAAGTTCTGGTGGTACAGTTTCCGATTGTTGCGAAAATTTACAAATGCAAATAAGCCTGCGATCTTGCCAAAACCCCATTCAACAGCTTGGCGCACTTTGCTCATTTCCTTGTTGAACAGCAACTGGTGCCCACTTGAAGACGTTGCGATGTAGGGCTTCAGCAGCAGTGACCTCAGAGAATATGCGGGATCACCATAGATGCAATAGCTGTGGCCATGGACGAGCTTTTCTAGTTTCTGATAGGTTTTACTTTTTCTCAGGACACCTGCAAGATTACAAAGAGGTTTTTGCACTCAGGATATGCACAAATCTCACAAAACCGCTGCAAAAAAAAAAAAGGCAATAGTACACATAGTTTTATCAGTTGCATCATGTCACTCTACATGTCATATCGTATCTGTGCTGTTTCAAAGGACACAATGTAAACCAACCTATAGGCCTATTCTATTCACTCAAGTTTCTCTGCACATCGGTCTTGATGCTCTGTGGTACAGCTGCGCTGCCTGCAATTGGGCCCTCACTTGCATGAGGTGCAAGGCAAGGGGCTGTAAGGTGCTGCCACGGTGCAGTGCACCCTTGAACCTTGCAGCGACTGTGTGCAACCCGGCACACAATGACCATGCAGCACTGCTTGCACCTTGTCGTTTGTGGTGCCAGTCGTACGCCCTGTAAAACTTCATTTGCTTTGAATTTACCATGACTGATAAGCAATATTGAAATAAACAAGTTGATCTCAGAAAGTTCTCCGGAGTCATTGTAGGTTCCAATCTAAAATTCGATGTTCATATTGCTTCAGTCATTACGAAATAAATTGTTTTTGGTATAAGAGCCCTAATTAAATCTCGTTCAGTATTGAGCATTTCTCTCATTTTGCCATGCATTCATTCATACATACTTGATGTATAACTACATTTGCTTCATCAAAGAACATTCCCCTGCCACAAGTTACTGCAAATTATGAAAACAAATTGTCTGTTTTAGAGCCATTTCCTTCTAAACAATCTAGAGCTATATTTTAAAATGTTGCTGTAATGTAGTTTGATATTTTTTGAAACGTACTTGCGTTCAACTGTATACTATGCATAATTATTCCCTTCTTGAAATACCTGTGTTACAGGTGATGTTCTTGCTTATGTACTTTCTGACCACATGTGTTGTTTTGCTAACCTTAGTTCATTGCTGTGTTTACCGGAAATGTACTGTCTTTGATCTATATATTGTTAATGCATTTATGCTAATAAACATGAAACTATACTTGACGGCTGCGTGGATCACGTCCAGTGAAAACTTGCGAATTTCAACTCTCGGCTATATCGCATCAACTCATCTGCATCATGTCGGCTGCCAAAGTACGGACCGTTTAGATGGCAGATTGTGCCGTTTGGACACATGATGGACTGGTATTTCACAGCATGGGTCCGCTTGTGCCCGGAAAAAAAGAGAAAAAAAAAACATCATCTGATTTGTCGACGAGCGGCAGACGTCGATGAAGCCCCAACAGTTGTCCAGGGGTGGATCTTTGGAATACACGGCCTGCAAAGTTTACGTGCGAGAAAAAAGTAAACAAAGACGGGCGACGAACCAAAATGTCTGATGTCTATATTTACCTGTGAAAATTCTTCCAAGGTAGGGATGTCAAGCCAGGAGTGACTGTTTGCGTCCTTCAAAAGGTGCTTGAAGTGACTTTCGATGTGTGCAAGAACGATATTTGTCACTGATGACATAACCGAACAATGTCTGCCAAAAAGGTGCTCTAGATCGCACAACCTATTGGGATACGAGAGCCGGCGTAGCGTAATGCACAAACTCTCGTCTCCTGGCACAATCACTCGTTGAGGTGTTGTGATGACATCTGGCATCATTAAGGCATTATGAAGCCTTTATATGTCATTTTTTTCGAACCGGAAATATGACCTGAAATCATCAGCGTCCATGGCATCCGTGTTCAGGAGTCCGTTGGCCGAAAGCGGGTCTCTTCGCGTGGTACAAAACACTTCATATAACAAAATGTCTTCCAGTTCATTCCATTTAAGTTGATTTAGTAGCACTAGGTCTTGCAAGACGCTCTGCTTTCTCGCAATCTCGTAGCATCTGTAGCAGTGCGATGCACCAAAACTCTGGGAGAACAGCGGACATATAAATCGAAGACGGACACCACGTTTGTCGCATGTGTGCACATTTGTTTATGTTGACCACGTGTTAGATGTGCTGACATATCAAACGACTATTAGTCTTGATCTGGCTACAACGCAGCGTAACGGCTTCATTAATGTAAGGATTACTTCTATAACAAATTAAAATGCAATGTATTGCGTGAAATGTCTTCAAACATTTGAGTAATTGCAAAAATTTGTCGCAGTTTCACCCGAAAGGCGAAGCACCAATTGCGATAGCAAATTAGTAGAGAGCTACACGGAGTAAGGATAGTAGTTTTATCAGCTGTATAAACTTGGACATGCCGCAGCACCAGCAACGCGCAGAACTGTTGTCGACGCCGTCGGCGTTTTGCCCGCGTTCGCACCGAACGCGTGCGGCGTTTTTATACAAATACGTATTTGGTGTCGCAGCTAAACGTCGCCTCTCCTCCCTCCCTCCCGTCCCCCCCACGGCTTTTCGCGCGACGGGAAAAGTTGCGTTTACTCTCTATATATGGAAAGGAGGAAAGAGACGCTTAAGTCTGCAGCCTTTCAGGGAGCACGGCGCAGAACACGCGTTTGCTCTCCGACGTGCGTTCGCTCCCCGTGAAAGCGCGCGTCCCTCGCGCCCTTTCACTCGCACATACAGCGTCCGGAGCGCGGCTACGATTTCATCGCCGTTGACGTCATACGGAACCTCACGGCGACGGCGACGCCGACGGCGATGCCGACGGCAGAAATCTGCTTTGGAGTGTCCATGTAATTGCTACTAATCCCACTCAGCCGCCCCTTCTATATATATGATGCAACGCTTGCTCCACCGGCGATGCAACGCCGGCGGTTGATAAAAGCAACGGCTCAGCTTGCGGTTTCACCGGCTCCTCCTGTGACGTCATGCCAGATTCCGTGGCGAGTGGCGCTGCCAGCTGCGGCGGTTGCTAGGCAACGGCTCAGCTCGCGGTGCGGCCACCGACCACAGCGAAACGGCAAGAATACGGCCAATGTAGCTCTCGCTACAAAAAAAAAAAAAAAAAAAAAAAAAAGAAAAAAAAAAGGTGTGGTTTGGGGAGAGCTTGCCTTTCATTTTTTATGCACTGTGAACATTCATTTGCGGGTATCTCGCTGAAAACTTGAAACGTATTTTTATGCGCGTGACCACCAATACAATATTTACAGATATTTACACCAGATATTTACAGCAACAACAATGGGATGAGCTTTGTAATACCATAAATGGTCGAATTAAACGAGGTGGAAATTGGAACTTACTTAGACATTTGCTTCATGAGAACGACACGAAATCTAATAGGAGAACAGCAGTAGCACGACTCGTCCATCGTGAGAGTCAGGACACAACGGACGAGGCCATTCTTGATCGGCTCGCAGCTAAGTATTTACCACTTAAGGATAGCAATGAGAGTACAGACCAGCCTGAATATACAGGGGAAGACTGTGAGCTTATGGATCAAGAGTTCACAGAAAGCGAAGTTCGCGCAGCCCTGTACGACCTCAACAGTAGATCCGCTGCCGGTCCAGATGGCATTTCCAATAGGCTTTTGAAAAATCTGGACGATGATTCTATAACGTATTTAACTGAGTATTTCAGTGAACTCTGGAAAAACGGTGATTATCCGAAGGAATGGCGAATTGCTAACACAATTCTTATTCCCAAACCAGGCAAGCAACTCAATCTAGATAACCTAAGGCCCATATCGTTAACATCATGTCTGGGCAAAACCATGGAGCATGTCATACTTAATAGACTGACTAAGTATGTAGAGAACAGAAATGTTCTTCCGCATAACCTGATCGGTTTCCGTCCTGGACTTTCGACTCAAGATGCAATGCTTTTAATCAAACATCACCTTATTCTTGCTAGCCCGCTACATACGAGAGCTCTCCTAGGCCTAGATGTAGAAGAAGCCTTTGATCGCATCAAACACAAGGCCATATTGGATATCCTCTCGGAGATGGGATTGGGTAAGCGATTGCACAATATAGTCAAAGCCTTTCTCGGTTGCCGTTCTGGTTGTCTCAGGTTAGGCGAACTCCAATCGACAACCCTGGAACTTGGGAATCGTGGGACACCACAAGGGTCTGTCCTATCTCCCATGTTATTTAATTTGGCAATGTCAAAAGTGGCTCGAGGTCTAGCGCAGATTGAAGGTATCCACTTTGCAATATATGCAGATGATGTAACAATCTGGAGTGCTGAAGGTAATATGGAACAGAGACCAAACTACAGGAAAGCATTTATGTGGTGGAAACCATACTTGAGGGTATGGGACTGAACTGCTCTGCTAAAAAATCAGAACTATTGGTACTGCGGAGCAGTAAGCGTGGGCGCAAGCCGAAAGGATATATCCCAGAGGAAGAACCCCGCATTGACATATACGCCAAGAATGGAGAGCCAATCAGGCAGGTGGAGACTATTAGGGTGCTAGGCCTTCTCCTGGAAGCGAATGGATCTAATCGCAGGATGATACAACATATCTCTAAGAAGTCTGAAGAAGTCATTAGACTTCTGCGTAGAATTACAAATAAGCATAAGGGGCTAGGAGAAGACAGTGCCATAAGATTGGTACATGCATTCGCATTTTGCCACTTCTCGTACGTGGCAGGCATGCTACAATGGACACAGGCTGATAAGAACAAGCTAAACGCTTTAATCAGACGACTTATAAAGGCTACACTAGGATTTCCCATCAGCACTGCCAATGATAGATTATTGCGCCTAGGGCTGCATAACACACTAGAAGAGATACCTGAGGCTCAACAGGTGGCCCACCAAGAGAGACTAATGAGGACACGACCTGGAAGGGCGCTACTTGAAGAAATAGGCGTAGAAAGTAACAACCAAACCAACAAAGGAGAATTATTAACAGAATTGCAAGCGGGACTACGAGAAAAAATTAAGACCACCCCGTTCCCTAGGAACATGCACCCGACACATAACCTCGAGAGACGGAAGGCAAGATCCAAGGCACTCCTTCAAGACATAGATCAACATAAGCAGCAGGCGGTGTTCGTTGACGCTGCCTGGGTTAAAAATAAGGATGCGTATACCTCCGTTGTTCTAGGCACTCAAGGTAACATACGGGATGCCATCACCGTCTATACAAAGGACCCAACAGTAGCAGAACAAGTAGCCATCGCCTTAGCCATCCGGGCAAATCGGTGGACACATATTTACAGTGACTCTAGAACAGCCATACGCAACTTTACTAACGGATATGTGACACGGATAGCAACCAAGTTACTAGACAAGGTCAACAGTGAGAGGATCGAAATTCGCTGGTTTCCTGCACATCTGGGGGTGGTGGACGGAACTCGGAGAAACCTCAATGAGGTGGCAAATGAAGCAGCACGAGGACTTTCTAGCCGTGCTCTTCAAGACCGAGCAGGTTACACTTCACATGGGGAACACAGGGATCGATTATTAACATATAACGAAATCACGAAACATTATTATTTAAGCAGACGGGAATACCCATTGCCACATGGTAAGCTTTGCAGAGCCCAAGCGGTCACATTCCGTTTGCTACAGACAAGGACATACCCAAGTCCATATTTTATTAACAGGATCTATCCGGAGAGGGAAATTCAAACCAATTGTAATAAGTGCAATGGCATCATTACTCTTGACCATATGCTTTGGCAGTGCCCCGCGGTCTTCGCAGACTGTGACAAGGAACAAGAATGGTGGCGGCAAATGCTACGAAGTGAATAACTCTCTGACCAATTACGGGCAGTCCAGAAGGCCCGCGACGTGGCTGAAGGGCTCGGCCTGACAGTCCCAACGTGGGAGTGGCCCGCGTCAACCCAGGGTTGACCTTCAGGACTCAATAAAGTTCTCTATACCATACATACCATACCACCAATATGCGCTTATTACTGAAGATTATTGAAGGCGCGTTCGCAGTCTTCGCTTGTAAAAGAGAGGCTTAGTCCGCTAAATATACTGAACTTATGAGGCCGATAACAGTGATTTCTTTTTAAACCTTCAGCATTGAACTTAGTCTCGACGGTCAAAATCAAAATGTTATGACTGAGAGCGCGGAAAGCTTTATTATACACAACACAGCGAGACATCCGCAGAGTAATTTAGAGTCTCCCGTGTGTAATGACAGCGGAACAGAGCATGTTTTGTTTCAGTGCATTAACCCACGCTTTTCCTCAGAATGGCGCAACAAAATTCGCTTTATTGTAGCCAGGCCCGCGAGCGCAGGCCTAAGAAAGCCAACCTAAGCGTGCTCATTTTGTCTCAGAAGAGAGAGAAAATAAATGTTTCCTGCTGCGCCGCTCTCAAGGCACTACCGAAGCAACAGTAAACGTGCTCCCTAACTTAGTAGGAAAAAACAAAGCCCATTGCTTCTTAAATAAAGTAAAAGCTGAAAATCATAACATGTTTTCGTACACTGCTGTCACACGCAGGCCTATAATGACTACCGTGATTTCATTCCTTGTTGTTGAAAGTGGTTGAGCTATTTCCAGTCCATTTCTCGGGACGAATTTTAAAGGCATTAGGAGTTGAAATGGACTCGCGTATGAGCGAACACGCTTCTACTCGCGTATGAGCGAACACGCTACTACACAGCGGCAAATCGTAGCGAGCGCTGCCACATAATAAGAGCTTGGTTAATGAGCCCTTACGTGTCCTGGTCTTCCTTTACATATTATATTTGCGCGGATGAGGTCAGTGACGGCAACAGTGATGTAAGCTGCTCAGGATTTTTGTTCTGCAATAATGAATGCCCCAAAAAATGACATGTCCTCCGCTCGGGCACACTGAGCTGGCAAAACTTCTCTGCTGTAAAACGAGTAGGAATGGATCTTCGAACAACTTCGGAAAGAGGGGAGGCACCATCGAAACTGCTCGGAAAGCGTCCTCGCCCGGGCTTGCGCACGCCTCGCTTGTGCTGCTGAGAGAGGAGCGAGTCGTCGCGAGAGCACTTTCGCAGTAGCTCTAAGTGTTCCTTCATGTTCGCCCTGTGAAGACCTCCCTTACATAGCTTCAAACTATACAAAGTGTTTCTTTAGAGCATACATAATTTTTAAATATCGCCTGTGGGAGATATCACGATTGTAATCATTGAGCTGGATTGCTCCAAGCGGCGTACACAACTCGCACTAGAAATCGAAATTCGAAATACACTAACAAAAATTCACTAATTAACTTTGCAACTAATTGATATCAGGATAATCACTGTTATCACCAACTCGCTAACCAATGCGTATATCTGAAGACACTGCGGCTCCATTGGTTTGCATGCCGAGTATATCGTTGTTATGTAAAAATCATTCAAACAACTAGACAGCTTTCGGTTGTGCTGGTTTTGATGTCCACGTGTACCTGGAACGTTAAGCTGATGTTCTAGACGTCGCCTGTACGTGGCACTCTTGAGGCACACGACAAAATAGATGACGAACGTTTACGTACTCATTTATTTATTTCAAATACTTTCAAGGCTAGATGGCTTTACAGAGAGGAGTGGGAGAAAAAAAATACATAAGCAATTTGTTCAAGGAGAAGCATTGTATTAAAGAACCCCAGGTGGTCAAAATTAATCCGGAGCCCTCCACTACGGCGTGCCTCATAATCAGAGCTGGTTTTGGCACGTAAAACCCCAGGAAGAAGAAGAAGAAGAAGAAGAAGAAGAAGAAGAAGAAGAAGAAGAAGAAGAAGAAGAAGAAGAAGAAGAAGAAGAAGAAGAAGAAGAAGAAGAAGAAGAAGAAGAAGAAGCATTGTAAAGAGCAGACTTGAATTTGTCAGAGTCCGGGATAAGAGTGATGGTGGTAGGAAGCTGGTTCCTGTCAGCACTTGTCCTATATGGATGAAAGAAACGCTAAACATATTCGTACGGGAGGCAGGAACTTCCACGTGTGGTCTAACCTGGATGAAGTGTAGGTGGGTGGAGAAAAGATAGCTTCTGTCAAAACAGGGTCATAATGGTCAATTTTTATGAAGGAGGCAAAGACGGAAACACTTACGACGTACTGAAAGATCTGGAAGGTTTAAACTGGTCTTCATCGCCGTGACGCTGGCATGACGTGAATAATTAAAAAGAATGAAACGAGCGTCTCTATTCTGAGTGCTTTCAAGTGCGTTAATAAGAGTGAGCTGATAGGGGTCCCAAATAACGGAGGCGTACCCCAGTTTCGGTCTAACAAGTGCAAAGAGAGAGTTTAGGAGAAGATTGTGCAGGGGAGAATTAAAATTCCGACTCAGATAGCCAAGCGTGCAGTTAGCGTTGTTAGAAATGTAGTGTACGTGGACGGGCCACGATAGATTGCTGGCGATTTCAATTGTAGCATTTGACGGGTGACAAGGGATAACCGTCAAGAATATAATTGCGCGCAGGAATGGTGTTAGAAGGACGAGTCACATGCATGACTTTACATTTTTCGGTATTTAATGTCATGCACCATTTAGAACACCACTGTGACACATTAGTAAGATGGTGTTGAAGTTTGCTAATGTCAGACGAGTTAGTAACATTATGATAGCGAACGCAGTCATCAGCAAACATTTTAATAGACGAAAAACTGAGGCAATTAGAAAAATCGTTAATATAGATTAGAAAAAGGAGTGTTCAAAGAAGAGAACCTTGAAGAACGCCTGAAATTACGGAGGTAGGACTTGAAGAGAAGCTTTCAAATACATACTGGGTCCTATTAGAAAGGAAACTCTCAATCCAGTAGAATACTTCTTCATTAATGTTAAGTTCAGCTATTTTTAGGAGGAGGAAGTCGTGTGAGACAGTATCAAAGACTTTAGCGAAGTTTAAAAATATACAGTCACTATCAATTCCAAGTTCAGCATGTGTAAACAGGTCATTTGTGAAAGTCAAAAGTTGTCTTTCGCAATAAAAATGTTTTCGAAAGCCATGCTGAGCAGTCTTAAAAAACAAGCTAGATTCTAGGAACTGCGCTAAGTTAGTATATATGATGTGTTCTAATAGCTTGCATGGTATGGTTCTTAATGAGATGGACCGGCGATTATTAGGAGAGTGCGTGTTACCTGATTTGGGGACTGGAACCACCTTGCTATACTTTCCAGTTGTCGGGAAGAACGCTGCACTGTGTGAAAAGTTTAGACAATATAACAGAATAAAGCACTTCAGTGCACTTGATTGTTTTAGAATTTAAATAATCAGGCCCACACGACGAGGAAACCTTTTATTTCTGAATTAGACAACACCGACAGAATTGACAAGAAGTGGATCTATCGGTAAAAAGCTGAGGCTAGACGTATACTGAACAGCGATTGGGGCAGGGCTGTGAAAATGGGAAGCAAACAGTTCGTTTAAAATGTCGCAGCATTGGCCAGGAGAAACGGTTAGAATTGTCGCTTAGCGTGAGATGTAAAGATTGTGTCTCGCTGCCTTTTGAGGTTCCAGAAATTCCGCGGGTTTGTGCAAAGGATAGAGGGCAATGTAACATCTAATATTGTTTGGCGCGAGATGCAATGGCGTCGTACTCGGTCACAACACCATGACAACGCGACCAAGCAGTAGCAGTACTCCTTTATTTTGCGTGTCGAAAAATTCGCTTGTTTTTTGCGTAGCCGTTTTAGTGAGGGGGTAAACCAAGGCGAGCGCTGCTTAGATGTAAGTTTCCTTTGAGGCACAAAACTCTCA
The DNA here is from genome assembly GCF_013339745.2 of Dermacentor silvarum. NCBI lineage: Eukaryota > Metazoa > Arthropoda > Arachnida > Ixodida > Ixodidae > Dermacentor > Dermacentor silvarum. The sequence continues at coordinate 240,144,332 of NC_051154.1, read as the reverse complement.
ATTAAAGACAGTAATTTATTTTTATATAAAAGCCAATTCACTTCAACCGAATGCTGCTGAAAGCTTTGCATGTATTCTACAAAAATTGTTTCATTTTGGTAGCGATAGACGCCATATCCGCTTTATTCTAATCGTGAATAATTTTGGTATTTCTTACAGAATGAGCGCGCGCCTGAAAATAAAAGTTGAACGCCACATGGTCCCTTAGTCCTTGCAGATAAGCTAGGAAGAAAACCTTGTTGGGGTGCGTCCCGGATGTTAGACGATGAGGCACAGATACGAGTCGGGTTGAGCACAAGTTGCGTAAGATTGAAATCCGAGCACACGCTAACAAACTGTGAACTCTCTACGTTCTCGTCACCGTGATCGCAGGGGCAAACAGGAGATGAGTGCAAGTTCAGAAAGTACAAGATGTCAATACTGCCTGATACGAGGCTAGGTAAGAGGCAATTCCCAGGCTTAGGAATCGGCACCACCCAAGCCACTCTACCGCCCTGTGGAATGTCGTCTCTGGTCCAAACATCATTAGGAAGAGGAGCTCGTGTCTTCGTTCCGTGGGCGGATTCGTTAGCATTTGGTTGCTAATGAGATCAGGGCCGACAGCACAGCGCCATCGAAGGCTGCACAGCGTTGCATCTAGGTCCCGTAGAGTGAAATGTGAGTCGGCAAGTAGAGACAGAGTTGGCAGGGATCCGTTAGCTCCATTTCATCGACCGAGTGAGTACACGTGAGCGAAGTTTTCAACTAGGGACAGGAGCGAGTTTTGCCCAGTTTTAGTGGCTTCGTGGCAGGGGCTTCAAAAGGTCTGTGCTGATAACACCCACACCCCCCAACAACGTGGCGCAGACTGTCGTCCATTGGTATCAACTTTCTGGTATGCCTACGAATTTCAGGAGTAAATCTGGTCCGTCTTCAATAATGGGTCTCCTTTCTTCCTCATTGACTTATGCCCCACTCTTTCGGGGGCAATACAAATGTCACTTAACTTCAAATCCGAGATCGGAAAATGATGGGTAGATTTAGTACTGTGGTAGCTACTTTCTAGGTGCGCAGCATGTCCTCTCGCTTCATTACTTGAGCAAGCATTAGCAATTTTGGCGCGTTTTTCCTGATTGAGTCCTTCTAGAGCCGAGAGAATGCCGGTTTACGAAACAACAACAACAACAACAACAACAACAACAACAACAACAACAACAACAACAACAACAGCGGCGGCGGCGGCGGCGGCGGCAGCGGCAGCGGCAGCGGCGGTGGCGGCAGCGGCAGCGGCGGCGGCGGCGGCGGCGGCGGCAGCGGCGGCGGCAGCAGCAGCAGCAGCGGCAGCGGCAGCAGCAGCAGCAGCAGCAGCAGCAGCAGCAGCAGCAGCAGCAGCAGCAGCAGCAGCAGCAGCAGCCGCCGCCGCCGCCGCCGCCGCCGCCGATGAAGCGTATGAAGAGAGAATAAACAAAAAGAGGCAGCTTGGAACTAGCATTCAGAAACACAACGCGGAACTGGCACACTTCAACCGGATTTGTGCCGTCGGCGTCATAGTCGCCGTCGCCGTGAGGTTCCGTATTGACTCCAAGGGCAATAAAATAGTCGCCGCGCGCCGTATGCGCGAGTGAAAGCGCGCGGGGGACGCGCCCTATCACGGAGAGCGAACGCACAGCGGAAAGCAAACGCGACCGTCGCGCGAAAGGCCATGGGGGTATGGGAGGGAGGGAGGCGGGGCGACGCTGTGCTACGGCACCAAATGCGTCTTGCAACCGGGCGCATGGGAATTGGCAACGCAATCTCCCACGCGAAAGCAAGAAAGCGGGAAGGCAGCGCGGGAGGGAGGGGGAGGGCAGCTTCTACTCTGCCAACAACTACGCTTGTACTGGCTGTGGTGGCGGTCGCCCGCACCGTCTCTTATCTCCACACGGCTCTGACCTTTGTATGCGCTGTGCATTCGCCGCTCAGTTTCCGTTGAAGCGATAGACCGCGCGAACCTTCGCCCGCTGCGGCGGCTGCGCTTGCTGCCAGCGCTTTGACAGTCGTTATCTGCGGTCATTCAGTGTGATCTATTCATGTTTGCTTCTGCGCGATGACACCACGCTTGTCAATTCAGTTAGAACGCGAATGTGTCCAAGTTTATGCAGCCGATAAAACTACTATCCCTACTCCGAATAGCTCTCTGCTAATTTGCCATCGCAATTGATGCTTCGCTTTTCGGGCGAAACTGCAACATTTTTGTATCAATTAATTCTGCCACGAAAGCTTTTCGAAAGGTACACAGCACAATGTGATTTGTCTTCAGTGTGGTATCCGTTCTTACCTCGAAGAGATCTCAGATTGTAAAACCTTCGGGGTCATTTGGATGGCGCTGCATCCGGGGTATTCCAGTGAATGCGCGTGAAAATGCTTATAAATTAAGCATACAATATATGGAAGTGCTTTCATCTGTGTCACCGGCAAAGCTGTGGGTTTTATGAAATTAAAAAAAATGATGCTCTAATTAGCCGAACGATTGGCTCTTACACTTACATTTTTTTAAACTTACATTTTGAACGAGTGTACTTGGGCGGTTTATGCGATTTTTTTTCAGCACGCAGCTCCCTACTGTACTGCGGAACCGTTTTTTTTTTTTAAATTGATGCTACTTGATGACGTGATGTACGTGCTTTGGCCCATTTGACGCGCGAAACTAAACTTGAGTAGACCAGGAGTAAAACCACTAGAACTTCCACATCTAGAGAGGTTCTTTGCCAACTGACTGAGCCAGTGGTGTACACGCGTCATTATTCAACACCAAAAGAGAATGCGGGCTCATCGCGGCAAGTACATTCGTGATATGTAAGCAGTGCAATGCATGCATGCGAATGGTACAGGTGCCTTCGTGCTCTTCTGTGGAATCTAGTATGCAGGTATGAGCATAAAGTTAGAAGATAAACGCACAAAGGCAGGTTCGAAAAAGAAAATTACAGGTTGTTGCTGCTTGCGAAATAAGCATTATCTGCTTTCAGATGCTACAGCTATACAAGAAGCAAGCACGTGAACAAGAGGACGGAATCATCCTTCAGAATATGAACCAAGGTCACCAACAATATGCGGCAAATTGGATTAAATGACTATCGGTCGAAATAGACGAACGACGAAAAAATTGGCTGTGGTTTAGCACTGGTTAAACCTAGCAGAGTAGCGATAGCTACAGACCCCCGGCTGCGCTTAGGCTTCGCTTGTAGTTAGACGTGTTGTTATTACACTTAGTGGTTTCCCACTAGACTAAGAAAGGAGAGACGTTGTGGTCAACCAACGGGTAAAACTATTTTTCACACCAATGAATACGCTTCTATGATCGGTAAAGTAATGGAGGAGCGTGACAACCGTTCGGCACGCTCCTCTTGAGTCTCTTCAGCGCGCTGTCTCCTATTCACTTCATTTCTTCGGCAATCCCTGGCCTCCTGCAGGCTGGCCGACTTCTCACCATCCATACTGCGGCCTCAACTATGGTTGCGGCGACGCGAGCTCTCCCCTTCCATACTCCGGGTTATCACAGCTGCGGAGCGCGGGGTGTGACGTCATACAGAGGGCGCAGCGAGTGCCCGACGGCTAGGGTGCCTCGATGCCAGCGCCGCCGTCCAGGGTGGAGACAACCCCGCTGGCGCCGCCATATTGAGTCACACGAGCTGAGACTCAGCTACGCTTGCGTTCATAAATAGTGTTACTCGCGGCGCACTTCCAAGTGCTTTGCCTTGATGAGGATTTTTTTATCGGTATCGCATCTGCACATCTTTATAACCAATAGCCGTTAACTCGTCGAAGGTCCAAGACGTAAATGTATGGCGCCGGGAACATGCCCCAAGTTGCCTAATTCAATTTACATTTAACATGCCGTGTGTATGTTTGAAATACGCACTATTTTTTTTTGCGCTTGGATGCTTGGTATATAAGGTTTGCGACCCCTGTGTGTGGAAGTTTTTCTTTTTCGCTGTTGTATTTTGGTTTACACGTCACGCCTCCTTTACAGTAGCCAGCCACTGGCGCACGGCGGTTAGTTTCCCTTGCGTTGCGCGTGCTCTTCGCGTTTGTTGCAATTATTTGACGATATCTACGCGCAATTTTGCGTTTTTTGCCCACAAAACTGTGTGCTGATAGCATTAAGCTGGTGTAAAAATAACTGCGATGTGAAAATAAGGTTTAGTTAGTGCTGTAGAGAAAAATGTAACGCAACTTGTCGGTGTCAATCTTGCGTAGTACACACAAGAAACCAAACGATGAAGAAAATACATTTACTTAGTAATGTCTAGTACAGTCAATCATGAAAGAGATATGTACATGAAAAATTATATGTACTGTGTGGCGCCTGAAGGTTATGTTGAAAGACGAGATAAACAAAAAAATTCGCAAGGTAGGCTCGACACACACAATTCGGGATAGGGAGAGTTTTTTAAAAATTTATTCATTACATGGGGGGGGGGGGTTCAAGTGAGTACATCAACCTTATTACACACAATATAAATCGAAAACAAGAATGCAAACAAGAAAACGCAACCGCGGGTAATATTAATCAAGATATCCAGCCAGAATACATCAGCTACCATCGAATACGTCGCATCAGCCAAACACATCGATGTCTAGTACAGCACATTTTATAAATAACCATTACAACACTGATACCTACATTGAAAAAATAAACAACACTGCATACATATCGCGTACAAAAACCGTAAATGAAACTAAGGCAGTCAGATACAGATTAGCAATGTTTTTCACTTCGAAAATTTAGTCCACGATGATGTAAGGCTGTTGACTTTAACAGACGGCGCCCATCCTGTCGATTTCCCTCGTACTGGTCCTCTTCAAAGTGTTTCTAAGTACAAGTAAAACAACAAAAGTGATTATTGATATGAAAAGTTGCCTTGTAAATACAGAGAACCCATTACAGTGCCTAAAAATAAATTTTCGCAGAAGTAATGCTGTATTACCTCGCTTCACACGTTTCGAAGAAATGCACAGGCTACAACAGACACTATGCCAGAAAGCGCCGAAACATTTTGGTCCTATGATGCCCCTTAACTCTACTACACCTGGGCATACCGTGCACAGGCATTTAAAGACCGTCACAGTACCCACTACGATCGGGAATGAGCACGAATGACCATTGGCTTACGAGCACCACGCTACAAATATATTCGTCTAAAAAATCAGCTATATAACGTAACAACCTGATATCCGCAAGATATCTGCTGAGAAATCAGAGAAAATCACAATGCTTCGCTTGCCACGTACGCAACTTCCGCTCTCCCCAGAAGAAGCACTGCGTTCTTTAGTCCCAAATAACCAGTAGCGAAAAAAGAAACAGAGAAAAAAAAAAAGAAACAGGAGACACACACGATGTGTGCTTCCCGTGATAAAGTAAAATAGGTGGTTTACAGGGCGATTTGTAGCTAATGTAAGACTATTTCGCGTCGAAGCATCTTCGTCAGTCCTTAAAATAAGGGTACTACTCGCATAGACTGCGCCGATCAAAACGGCAAAAGCCTATGCGACGCGCGCTCGCACACCATAGGCTACTCAGACAGCATCGGTGCAGTGCTTAGTTCGTGAGCGAACGTAGGTACGTGTGCGAGGATCAGAGAATACTTTCTTATTTAAATGAAAAACACGGTGCGATAGTCTAAACTTTCTTGACACTTACCTCGCAAATGTAGGAGCTATCCGTTGCCTTCCAGTGACACCGCTTTACTTGGGCTTCCCATCTCTTCTTTCGCTCTGGGTCCCGGGGGAAGCGTAAACAACGAAGCCCTTTACGCGTCGATCAGGTGCACTTGGGAACACAACAGCCCGTCATGTCGACTCGATGCACTTGACAAGCTTGTCATTCATGCGGCTGAACACTGTCCAGCAAGTAGAAGCGTCAGCGAAGCATCCGCGCGCACTGTGTCTCGAACTAAGCACCGGCACCAAGCACTCGCAACCGCTCGCTGTGACTCAAGATGGCGTCGCAGCGAGAAAGCGGCGGCGCGGGGCGGTCAAAGGATGGCACCACCCTGAACGGAGGCGCTGGCATCGAGGCACCCTACCAACCACAGGAGCGGTGGCCGCGCGGCGACCGCGGCGACTGCGACGAGCGCGGCGAGCGCCCAACCACAGGAGCGGTGGCGCGCGGCGAGTTGCTGGATAATCGAGGGCCGTGGTGTGACGTCACAGTGCGGCCATGGCTCAAAGTGCGGCGACGGCGAAGAGGCAAAAACCTGCTGTAATGTAGCTATTGCTACAAAAGATCAAGTCAACTTACTTCTATAATTGGCTGTCGTACGCACGCGCGATGCAGTATTATGTTTGTTTATCGTTTTTCTGCACGATTCTTTTATTAGCGTCATATAAAACAAAAATGTCAGCAGCCGGACACAACGTGCGTTTTAGTGCCTTGTTATATGACCAGTTTTTTTACTGGTCGTGTATATATATATATATATATATATATATATATATATATATATATATATATATATATTATCCGGAATTGTCGGCAACGACAGCACAGATGAAGCTGCGCACTCGGCTCATCAAAAACATCAGCGTGTTTCTATACCACTATCAAGAACGGATGCTGCGCGGCAACTTCAATCGCTTGCTCGCCTCATCACACTTTAACGATGGAATTCACCGGGTTTCGCCAACTCGCGCTTGCACTCTCTCGACCCTAACTTGCGACTTCGCCTACCACCTGGACTCTCCCTTCGCTCGCAAAGCAACTTTACTGTGCCGCATGTGGATGGGCATCGCATTTACCAACACCTATTAGTTCCTAATAGGGATGGCCAACAGTGCGACGTGCAATTTGTGCGGGTGCGATTACAGTGACGTAGCCAGAAATTTTGTTCGGGGGGGGGGGGGGGAGGCTCAGGTTGCAGCGCGGCCTCCTCCTTATAGAATCTGTCGAGGGATCAAATACACAAATAATAACAGCATTGTCGTTGCCAATGCCATTGTATATTAGATGCTACAAACGAATTATTGAACGCTACGCACTGTGAATACAAGTAAAGTATGTATTTTTTTGCATAAAAATATATTCGTATGTCCCCAAAATTGTGGCAGAAATAACTGATATCAATGCTTCCGCATTTTTTGTCTATTTAATCAGTACAGAAAATATCACGTGAACTTCAGAACTATATCAGTTCGAAACCAGCAACGCAGTGCATGTAGCTGATATGAAAAACGTAAAGGCCATGAAATTAACAAGTTGAGGACAAATATTTTGATGAATCTATGTCATTCACGAACCTTGTCTACATTTTTGTACATATGCAACAGCCAGGGAAAAACTTGAATAACGCTGTCCTTCGTTGCAATGGATTGAGCAGGAGCAGCTGTTATCAGGCCGTGTATTGTGAGTAATTGCACCGAAATTATAGTCGCAACAGTGAGTACATATAAAAAGCAGGATGCGAAGATAGAATGGAATATACTTAATGCGAAGATACAACTTGATAAAGCGCAAAAAAGTGTCGCTGGAAACAAAGTTCACTGCTTGTATACACAAAACCTCGCAACAAGGTATTTAAATGTACGTATAAGTCGCCAATAAATCTACGTATCTAAGCAAACGTCACTGTATAGAATGCGTCAAACAAGACAAATAAACATGTTGCTCAGTCACAGATAGTAAACTTTACGCATAGAAAAACAGACGATCCAGGCAAGAACAATACTATGATCGCAGAAATCGTGATATGTACTTGGGCCACGCTGCGGTCGCGACAGCTCCATATGGGTAGATAATAGAGGAATAATGCAGAAATAAGTACGAAAATGTGCATTTTAGCTGCCTGCACAAGCGTCAACAATTATTATGCACCCAAAATCAAAGAATGCTATTGCTTGGCTACAAAAAAGAAGTAAAAGCAGGTAGCCAAAAAGGAAAGAAAAGGGCAACCGAAAGCCACAGATTATTCGGCAAGTTGAACTACCCAATATCCGAGCGCGTTTGTTGGGAAACGCTGCGTGGGCCGGGGTTTCAATGAGCAAGGTTGGTCAAAATTGGTTATTGATGTCTTCGTAATTTGCGTATTCGCATGATAATTTTGATCATGATGCTAACTGTTACAATAAATGGGCTAACTGTTACAATAATAGGCTACGCTCCTGTGCGATTAGACTCTAGAGCACCTTTTGTGTCACTGCCCATCCTTTGACACTCAACGACGTGCTCGCCAAGCTAAATTCAACCTGTTAGATAACGGGAGCGCTCTCGCAAGAAAAGATCCTTGGACCATGGCGTATGCACTCTTGCATGCAAAAGGCCACAAAAGCCTTTTTGCAGTTCGTGAAGGATACTGGATTATACGAACGCTTGTGACAGCGGAGATTCCCCTGTCACTGACTCTGCGAATGACTGACCATTATTTTTCTTTTCTCTCCTTATCTATTCTTCCCCTTTCCCCCTCCCCAAGTGTAGGGTAGCCAACCGGGCAGGTCCTTGGTTAAACTCCCTGCCTTTCCCTCTTCGTTTCTCTCTCTATCCAGCTATCCGCTATTTCTTCACTTTCTTGAATGGAGTGTTGTCTCAATTTACGGCGGATGGTATGTGACGTAGCGTGTACTTCGAAGACGATGTCAATATTACCGAACTTTTTTCCCGCCCCACTGAACGCGCCGGACCTGCGCGTGGTATGCACGCAAGTTCTCTTCTATCATCCCCATGCATCTCGCCTGAATACTTGTGTTTTCACTCTAGTCTTCTTCCTCGGCGGAAAGCAGCAGTATTAATGCATGTGGGTCGGTGCAATCTCCGCTTATGACTTTTCGAGCATGAAAATCCGGAACGCCAGCTCCCTTCCCTTATGTGAGCTCCCTTTTATGTGCCATAGCTTAACTCTCGTTTCGCGCTTTCTTTGCACACTCTTCGGACCGCTTTCCTGCCTAAAGTTTTCATTATAATACACAAACCTGTCCTTACTTCTGTCAGAGTGTCAGAGGCGAAGGAGACAACAGACCTGCTGTCGGCTCCGTCAATTGTTCCCTACGTGCGATTAAGTGCCCGCATATCTGCGCTCTTGCTTATTGTACGGTGTCTAATAGCAGAGCGCCCGAAACCTGTATATGTGAGTATACTCGAAGGTATGTACTACATGTCCTAGGAGATGTGTGGCTCTCTGCATATAGTGCCGATCGCACTTTGTCGCTGAACCGACTATACTGCTTCTATATATACTTGTACGCTTCGACTTTGCGACTGATCACCTCCCGCTGATCCAGAGTACGTGCGATCGCGTACATGGCTACGCGTTAATGCACATAGAATACCGAGCGTAACAGGGCGCTACGAGAGCGCGCTGGCTAAAAGCCGCAATTAAGCTGCATGGCTGCCATGATGCAATCTTGAATGTCCACTGTGCTCGCGCGTTAACAGCGCTAAGTGTCGTACGAAATGTGAGGAGTTGAATGCGCTCGATGAACCTACGTGCGGCACAGGCGAAGGATTGCGGCTTTTGCCCACGAATCCCTCGCTTGCTGACTGAAATTGAATTGGGTCTTGCACCCGCGACGCGAGTGAGCCATGCTATGTGCCGCGGCAATTGTTCGTCTGAACGAGCAAGCTTGTTCGTGTGAATTATCCCGGGGGGGGGAGGCGGCCTGAAAACAGCATGAGGGCAAATAGTACTTTGGCATGGGGCTGACGAAACTCCATCCTTTACAAAGAATCAGTCGGCAGAGCTTGCACGTAAAAGCATAGTCACTGACGGTTTTTTGCAGTGTCGAATTAGACATAGTTCCCAGCGCGCCTATATATACACAAACTGATGGACTGCGCGTAGGACGATGTAGTGGGAAGAATATCATTGAATACTCTGAACTATAGAAGTACGTTTGCGAACGTGTCTGCACGGATTCCTTCGAAGCCACGGCTGCGTATTCCATAGTCCGCGTGCGTGAAATACGACATGAAACATCAAGCAAGTGACGGAGCTTGCTGAATGTGAAGTGATTGCAGATGTCTTATTAGCTTTGATATAAAATGAATAATTCAACTAAAAGAAAAGAGTAAAACGAGAATGACCTAGAAGCCGCATTAAAATGGCGCCAGAGGAGGATAGCCAAGTGAAAAATAAATAAATAAAAAATGAAGCAGATCCCATGAACTGCGCGAATCAATGTTATGCGAAGCATTTTGGGGGTAACTGGCTACCAAGCATCGTTTGGGATTACGCAAAGCGTTACCAGGTGCACCTACGTATTTGTGTAAGACGAACAGTTATGTGTATGCCGCGAGCGTGTGTGTGACGACAGCAAGACGATGGTGACGATGGCAGTGTGACGCCGATGGCATGATTTATACTCCGGTCATTCAACACGAGCTTACGACAAGCCGATTATTTGGTTCTACATAAGTACTGGACGAGCGTAAGAGAGAAAAACACGCACTGTGACGTCATCAGCGACCACGTGTTATACGAGGGTGATACAGAATGTAATGCCTCCAAAGTGATACCTTTATTTGTGTTCGGCAGATAGCAACGATACAGGCATCAGTGGAAAGCTTGCAATGTCAGCTACAAATGGTGGCATAATTTTTCAACATAGTTCCTATTACGGGCAACATACTTGCGCCAACGCAAAACAAGGTTTTTCATGCCGTCGGCGAAGAATTGTGGTGGCTGCTGGTGACACCATTGCCGAACTGCTGCTTCCACCCCCGCATCACAACTGTAGCGTTGACCCATAAAGTGATCCTTAAGTTTGGGGAAAAGCCAAAAGTCGGAGGGCGCAAGATTCGGACTATAGGCCGGATGAGGCAGAATGGCCCGTGCATTGCTATGCGCCCAACCGGAAGACGAAGTGTTTCTTCTGTGGAAATCATCTCACCCGTCTCTGTGTTTTATCTGGACTTCTATAATTGCAATTGTGGGGTCTACCACCTCGTATATTGTGGTGATGGATGTACAACCTCACGGGGCCCCGTGTGGTTCCAGTCCACCTGCGGGAATCGCTTCGAGGAAGCGAGGAAAAACATCTAGTGACAGCGAGGACACCGAGCTGTGCTCCGCCTCAGGTGAAGAGTCCTCGAAAGACAGCTTTCAACCTGTACTGCACTGCAAGGCCAAACGAACGATCATGAACGCGTCTTCGGCGTCAAGTTCGATCATCGTGAAAACTGCGCCTCAACGATGGCGTCCTTCCATCCTGTTCGTGCCGCAGAACACAACTGACAATCTACGCATGCTCAACAGACAAGCACTCTCCTTGTATCTAGGAAACATCGTTCCGAATGAGATCAAGGATGTCAGGCTGAATACAAGGAAAACCACATTCGCGATCGATATGATGAACCCGAGTGCGCTGAGCACATTGCAGCATATAACACAGCTGGGCAACATAGAAGTCCGATCCATCGTGCCCACTGATGGTACCACTGTAACAGGAGTCATTTATGACATCGACAACGAAATTATTCATGCAGGCCTGCCAGTTCTCATGATACCAGCAAGTGAAAACAACGTAATTGTGTACGTCGGCAACCTCGGCCACGGACGTTGTGTCAGGATAACGTTCAAAGGCGACTGTCTTCCCTTCTACGTGAAGGTAGGCCACTTTCGCCACCAAGTTAGACCATTTGTTCTGAGACCTATGCAGTGTTTTAACTGCCAGAAGATAGGCCATATGAAGGGCGTTTGCAGAAATTCCGCAGTATGCCCGCGATGCGCCGAACCCCACTCAGAAGACAAGGGCAGCGCAACTACATTGAAGTGCCCTAACTGTCAGGGTGCTCACAGTGCTTCTACCAAAGACTGTCCACAGATTAAGAAAGAGATTTCTATTCTTAAACAAATGGTGAGAGACACCTCAACCCACAAAGAGACCGCTAAAAAAGTCTGACGAAGACGACGTCACCGTCGAAGGCCCTCACGACTGGACAACGTCAACATTTTAAAAATATGTCGACTCTTCAAGGAACACCGCCAGCTGCTGTTCTGAGCGCGGCGAACGCCGAGGTTGGAAGAGAGAAAACCTGGAGATCTCTCGCTACAAAGCAATGGCCCCCTCTTACGCCTACACGACCTGTAGCAGAGCCACAGCAGAAGCCGCCTCCAGTACAGCAAGGTGCTGCATCGGCTCAGTTGCAGCATACAGATGAGCAAGTGGTAGCTCTTCTGCGACCCCAATTGAGTGTAATTCGCGTGTTATTAAACAACATGCAGACACCGTCAGCCAGAAGTGCACTTCAAGTACTGGACGCTCTGAGTCCGGTGCTGGCAACCCTTGAGTAGACCATGGCTCAACAGCTACTGTCTTTCAGGGATGAGGTCCGAAAAGCAGCAATATTTCAGTGAAATGCCCGGGGACTCAGATCGCTCATTGCTGATTTCGGTCGGTTCGTTTACGCCCATATGTTTCCGATCATTGTCATCTGGGAACCAAACTTATCCAGCACAATCAGGTTCTCTGGATATGAATCACTTATGTCATCTACTACTGGTGAAAACAGCAAGTTATGGTGTTTATTCGTTGCGATCTCACTTATATTCTCCAGCCTGTGGCACCTCATGACGACAATCAATATATATGCTTAACAGTGAAAAAGAAGAAACTTACCAGCACCGCTGTGGGCGCTTACCTATCTCCATCAAGTCGACTTGATCAAACAAGACTACGTGACATCCTGTCATCAACTCCTGACCCGTGGGTCATTATTGGGGATTTCAACGCTCATCAGACACTGTGGGGCAGTACGAAGATCAACGCGAAAGGCAGACATTTGGTATCCGTCGCTCATGACAATGAACATTTGTTGTTAAATGACGGCAGTCCTACGTTCCTACGTGGCTCCACTGTACAGCAGCTGTCTGGACTTGGCGTTTGAGCTCACGAAGCCTCGTCAGACGTGCTGGGTAGTTTGCGGATATAGAAACACATGGGAGTGATCATATTCCCACACACGTGAAGATAAGAGGATTGTCCGCTTCCAAGATACATGATGCCATTCGAAGAGTGAACTGGACCAAATGTCAGTCTCTCATGGAAGAGCACTGTCAAGACAACATTTCACATCGCTTGGAGGAGACAATCAAGAGCCCAGTACAAGGCACTATGTGCACTCTTCAAAGCTAACGGAATTTGATAGAGAATTAGAACGACTTCGAGCAATCCATCGACGTGCTGAACGAAGATACCAACGCACGAATGCAATAGATGATTTACGGGCCGCCAGACGCATGCAAAAGAAGATCCAGTGCCAGTTAGTTAAGCTGGAATCGCAACGCTGGGCTACTTTTTGTGAGTCTCTAGACCCTCGCAAGCCTTTATCGCAATTGTGGAGGATGGTACGAGGTCTCCGGACACTTCCCGTGCAGCGGTTCACTTTCAGGGCTCTAGCCCTCTCACAGCAGTGACCGGATATTCACGTGGCAGAAGAGTTCTGCGCCAGATTATCCGGTCAACTCGCCTCTCCCAACAACTTTCCGCCTTCGAGTAGCTCTCCACCACCGCGTGATCAACGCATGGATCTACCTTTTTCAGGCCATGAACTTAAGGCAGCACTGTAGCTTTGTGTGGACGCACATGGGCACCAGGACCTGACGGCATTTTTTTACAGAGCCCTATGTTATCTGGGTGAGCACACAAGCATTGTTCTCTTAGAGCTGTACAGTGAATCTTGGCGAGATGGCAGGCTCCCCACAAGCTGGAAGACCAGTCGCCTGGGGCGCTATAACGTAAAATGATTGCAAACTGTTTTGATTCCAATTTCTGCAATCGGCCTCCACGATTGGTCAAAACATTTTCGGGCCACTCCCAACTTCGCCAGTTTGTCACGCGACGTCACAAAAAACCGCGATAGCTCTCCATCTGATATAACGTGTACACACTGGTTATGTATGATTAAACCGCACAAAAGAAAAATAATCATTCCTGATTCGACGCCTTTTCACCATTAGCCCTCTGATATTGGTCCAATGTTCTCTGGCTACGCCCATTTCGCCTGTCTGTCACGCGACCTCACAAAACCGCAAAAACGCACCACGTCAAAGTGATGTGTACACGAAAAAAATGCATTAATATGCCGAACAAAACCGAAAATTTTTCTCAGTAGCCACAGACTGCCCCGTTCCGAAAGGAATAGAAGATGGCTGCCCGCCGATTGATCAGGCCCTCGCTACTCGCACCTGCCGGTGAGCATGTATTTATTTGCGCATTATAAACCTTTTTTGCGTGGCAGTAAAACGTTATCGAGCCCTTTCGGCACGTATGCGACTTCGCTATGCCAACGCTTCCTTGGTGAGGATCCGTTTTAGCGGCATTCTTATCCTTCCGTTGCACGTCGCCGCGATTTTCTACCAGCCACCGCAAGCTAAGTAAGGCGAAGCGGACCAATCGGAGAAGCCGGCACCACCTTCTTCATGCGGTTATCTATTTTCACTGTGCTGGCTCGGCCCCATCGAAACCCTCTTCACTAGAGCGTGCTCCTCGCCTCTTGTCAGCCAATTAGGTAAGAAAAACCGCTGAGTGTAGACAATGTTATTGGTTTTGAAGGCGAAGAAAGGTGACCTCCTATAAACGAGGAGACTGTTTGATTGGGTTGTTCAGACAACGCTGCGGGTCACCGCCCGATACTTGCGTAGGTGGTTACGTAAATTTGACGTCAGGAGTTTGGAATCAAAACAATTTGGAATCATTTTACGTTATAGCGCCCCTGGTTCCACTACTGAATCCTGGCAAATCGCTGTTGGAGCTCTCATCGTATGGCCCGATTGCATTGGCTAGTTGTATGGGCAAAGTAATGGAGAGGATGATCCTATAGGACGCCTGCTGGAGTGGCACCTAGAGTATCACAACATTTACCCAGAGGCTATGACGGGCTTTCGACATGGTCGATCATCGATTGATAACGTCGTCCACTTAGTCACCTACGTTCAGCACGAAAAATGCCATAAGCGCCTTTGCACTTTTTTGTTCCTCGACGTGAAAGGGGCAAAATGACAATGTTACTCATGAAGCCATACTCGCTGCTCTCGAAGAGGTAGGAGTGGGTGGCCGGATGTTTCAATGGATACGCGACTACCTCTACATGCGATCCTTTTTTTTTGTGAACACTGAGGACGGCCACACTTCTCTACATTGCAGCTACAGCCGCATCACCCAGGCCGGTGTACTCAGCCTTGTGCTGTTCAATCTGACTCTCCTTTCTCTCCTTGAGCACCTGCCAAGCACAGTAAAGCTATCAATGTATGCGGATGACGTCTGCAGTAACAGGCCTACAACTGCGAGCGAGGATCCAGAAAGGTGCATCTCAAACTGCTATTCACCTCCGGAATCGAGGTCTGGAAATATTGTTTGAGAAATGAGCACTTGTGACATTTACACGCAAGCCCATGATGAACTACAGCCTATTGATAAAAGGCAACAAATACCATACATTCGATCTTACAAGTTTCTAGGTGTTGTAATTGACAGAGACATGTGATAGAGCCCTAATGTATCATACATGAAGAAGCGGTTAACAGGCATCTGTCACATGTTTAGGTTCTTCACTGGAAAGATATGGGGAATGTCCGCAAGTGTTATGTTGCAACTATACAATGTGCTGTTTTCCGGCTTCCTGCGGTACAGCTTGCCAGCCTTAACTAAGGCAAACAAAACGAGTTTGCGCACAATACACAGTGTTCAGGCCCAAGCGCTCCGCATTTGTCTAGGCCTGCCTCGGAGTGCATCAACAGTGGCGAGGTTGACGCACTGAGAACACATATCAGACATCATGCCCAGACTCCCCGCCACCACCTGGCATCTCTACCAGCGGACAGACCACGTACCTCTTTCTGCCAAACAGTAACCGCGCATGGTGAATCATTACCAACTTGCTTCACTCCTGCCGCAAGACCTTCGATTCCTCCGTGGTGCCTTACTCAGCCAAATATCAACCTGACAATACGTGGCATCCAGAAAAAAGCAGAGCTGTCATCACCAGCCCTTAAACAGCTCATTTTACTTCTGTTGTACGAGAAGTACCAAGACTCTGCCCGTATATACACCGACGGCTCCGCCCTGCCGAACAGCTCCACCTCGGCAGTTGTGATACCAACGAAGGTCACAACTATTAAATTCAAGATGTCTCACGTCATAACATCGACGGCAGCAGAGCTCGCAGCGCTTTGTACCGCGCTCCATTTCATTAGTGATCAAGTGACACACAAATGGACGATTTTCTGCGACTCAAAGGCGGCTCTGCAGTCTCTATGATCACCTTTACGCCGCGGACCGCACGAGCAGCTGGTATTTGAGATTGCCGAGGCAATACACAATCTAACTGAGATAGGGCATGGAATAACTTTTCAGTGGCTTCCAACTCACTGCGGAATTATCGGCAATGAACGGGCCGATCAAGCTGCCCGCACAGCCCATAAAGAGGATCACCAATGACCCATACCACTTTCTAGGACTGACGCTGCACGGAAGCTCCGCATGCTTGCTCACCAACACACAAGGTCACAGAGGAATAAGTCGCACTTCAGGCAGGCTCAATTATACTCACTGGACCCAACCCTAAGGCTTCGAGTACCATCAAGGCTTCGCCAAGGAGACGCAATTCTTTTGTGCCGATTATGGTTGGGCGTTGCGTTTACCAACGCCTATGCGTTCCGCTGCAGCCTGTGACCACTGCGTCAATGAAGAGTCGATTGAACATATTTTGTGCGACTGCCCGCAGTACAGTGCAGAGACAATCTCTTAACAACGCGTTCAACCAAGTGGACGACCGGTCTCTGTCGGAAGAAAGAATTCCCCACCACTAGACTGGACTTAACGTCGCAGAAGAAGGCCGTGCAGGCGCTTCTGCGCTTCTTGCGAGCCACCGGCCTATCTGAACGACTGTGATTAGAACGCTCTTCCGGTGTGAGTGTTTTTTTTTGTGTGCTTTCTTTTCTTTCTTACTCTCTGTCTGTCCTTTTTCTAACACCTATTCCTCTACCCCAGTGCAGGGTAGCAAACCGCATTCTAACATCTGGTTAACCTCCCTGCCTTCCTCACCATGTCTCTCTTCCTGTCCGCTATAAAACATGAGAACGGCAGAAATCCTCTTGGAGTGTTCATATAATTGCTATCGCAATAAAAACAAAACGATGGCATTTGCATTGCAGCCATGAAACGTGAAAAATTGTTCGAACCTGGGCCCATCATGAAGGCGGTGCAGCGTCGCACAGTTGCTACGTGCCGCTAGTTGCTACTAGGAACATAGTGGAGAATGTCGGCCGATCCCGGAGATGGTGCCGTTTAACATGCGTCTCAAAGCGCGAGATGTCATTAAGAAGGCGAGAAACGGGCGCGTAACGCTCGCGCCAAACGTCTCCAAGAGCTAGTCGGCTTTGACACGAGAGGAGAATGCGTGCGATTGCACTACGAAAACTTGACGGGTCCATGGCTGCGCTACGTTAAACTTCTACCTACACAGGTCTGGAGTGGTCCCTTCCCCATTGTGCGCAATTTATGGCGAAGCGGATACAATAGATTATATACTGTCATCTTGTAGGCTTTCTTTCTTCAATGAGAATAACAATACTACGCTTCGCAATATTGGCCTAGATTTATCTGTGCATGTTACGCTGTCTTTCGGGGCCTCTATTGCTGGTTTCAGCAACAGTAATATTCGCTCGGCAGTCCGAAATTACCTCACTGAAGCTAATCGATTACCAAGCTTAACTGAACGCACCTCCCCCCTCCCCACCATAGTTCCTTTGCTACATTTATACATACTATTGCGATAGCAATTATATGCAGCAAAGGAGGCGACGTTTAGCTGCGGCACCAAATGCGGAATTATATAAAAACGTCGCGAGGCGAGAAGGCGGTAAAGACTTCCGACGCTGCTCGACGAGTGTCCCGTTCTGATCTCGTCGAAAACCTCCGAGCCGCCCCCATAGGCACCAGCAACAGTCACCAACGCCGCGCGCGTTCGGTGCGAACGCGGGCAAATCGCCGACGGCGTCGACAACAGTTCTGCGTGTTGCTGGTGCTGCTGCATGTCTAAGTTAATACAGCTGATAAAACTACTATCCTTACTCCGTATAGCTCTCTACTAATTTGCTATCGCAATTGATGCTTCGCCTTTCGGGTGAAACTGCGAATTTTTTTTTTTGCCTCTTTTTAATTCACGGTTTTGTTTTGATTGTGTTTTATATACTTTACTCTTCTTCCTCACACAAAAATTTTAATTTCGGAATTTCAATATCCAAATTTCTAATTCCCTTGTCTTTATCCGCTTACCTTAACCACCCAATTCAAGGCCAATACCCCACTGTGGGTATGCGCCACGACCAGTCAGAACAACAACAACAACAACAACAACAACAACAACAACAACAACAACAACAACAACAACAACAACAACAACAACAACAACAACAACAACAACAACAACAACAACAACAACAACAACAACAACAACAACGACGACGACGACGACGACGACGACGACGACAAGACAGACGCTGACTGCGGTCGATGTCTAACTGATAAATATATCCCTCATTTTTCTTGTGCTATTGATTGGATTCTGTATGCTGTTTCCATGCCTACTTTTCGTCTGTCCGCTTCATCGCAGTCCTCACAAACCCCAATGGTACGAGAGAGAGAGAGAGAGAGGGCGAAATATACGTTTATTGGTAAAACAGCTAGCAGAGATTAAACCTCGTCAGCCCGAGTGGGGCGGTCTCCCTAGCTACGGAAACTGCGGGTCATTGCTGCGCATTAGCCCGGAAAAAAATTAACAACATTACAGATTAGGTACATGGAGTGCCAGTGCAGTTCATAAGTTCTCTCAGTGCTTGGTGATCGTTTTTCGTATGCAAAGACCATGCACCTGTACCATCCTTTAACTGAAATCTTCCCTTTTTTGTGTTCACGCTGGAGTTGTCCATTTCGCGCTTCATTTCTGCAGAATATACATATCGGCTAGTCAAGGGAAAAAAAAATACCCAAAAAGGAAAAAAAAAATGAAGCAAACACTTGCGCCTGTGCGTGCCTTGTCCACCGCTTTCGATGTCGCAGGCATATTCTTTGAAGTCGCGTGTCTCGCGCCTTCCCGTGCTGTATATGCTCGGCTGCGCACTTTTATGCCGCATTTGCTCGTCTACACACAAACTGGGAGCTTTCACGCAATGACAAGCACGCACCTGCCACGATAACGCGCGAACGACCCTCTACAGTATACGCGAGGCAGAAGTTCACTATTCAGAACAACGTTTCCCTTCTTTCTGTTCTTCGGCTCGCGCTCACTGAACGAAGAAGGTGCTTGCTTCGTGCGCCAGCCTAGCTCTCGTGTCGCACTTTGGGGGAACCTGCGCGCGCGGCCGTAGGCTGCCGGCAGTTTCTGCTCCGTCGAACGTCGCGTCGGCCCCGGGATTTTGGGCGCGCGCGGCTATGCAGCAGCCGCCGACGCGCGTTCCTTCGGCTCCTCCGCAGCGCGCATTATATATTGTATGGCGCAGCGCGGCGCCAGCTGCTGGGCTGCAGCCGACGCACTGCCACTCGCTATTGGGCCTTAATAACGCGTCGCATCTGCATAATCCCCTCTTTGTGCGTTCCCGTGGCAGGGATTTCATTTTCATCAAATATCGCAACCGGTATGCGATGGAATGCCGGAGTGCGGTGGCCCACCCCCCCTTTTTTTTTTCGATTTCTCTTTCAGTGTGATATTCTAAAAAAGAAAGTGGGCGCCGAGTGCTTCCCGAGGATGCCTGTGGTATAGTTTCTGCTCCTCTTCGGTTTTTGCGTTTAGAATAAGGGCACGCGGGGATTTGCTGCGCTTGCTAGATCCGGCGTCCTGAATATTTGCTCCACACTATTGCTTGCCGTCAGCGCTGCTGATGACATGTGGCCTCCGCTCTTTCTTTCGCTCTATACGGACAGTGGTATTGTGGGCTAAAGATAGAACTCGCATGTTTGATTAGATAGATAGAGAGAGAGAGAGAGAGAGAGAGAAGAGAGCGCTCTGCCATGTCACGTTATGCAGTGTTCGGTGAACATGGCCGTTAGCCAGGCTTCTTGCACGCTTCATCCGTATCTTTTCCACTGCTTTGGTTGCTACGGTGTAGAATATGCGGTTTGATAAAGCGCTGGTTGGGTAAGACTGCCCGATTTTGATTTTCTTAAGCAACCTATATGGGGCCATCATCCGAGCAAACATGGTTGAGCTATATGGGGACGGCCATCGAACAAACGCAGTGTCGAGAAAATAAAAACAAGAAAAAGAACGCAGGAGTGAGGAGGGGCAGAGGGCATTATCTTGCAGGGCTGACGAGCACGGTCGAGTCACATCAAGCGTCCATATGCACTAAAAATAATTAAAAAAATGAAAAATGAAGAAATGAAAGAATAAATAAATAAATAAATAAATAAATAAATAAATAATAAATAATAGATAAATAAATAAATACATAAATAAATAAATAAATAAATAAATAAATAAATAAATAAATAAATAAATAAATAAATAAATAAATAAATAAATAAATGAAAGGCGCTTTTGATCTACATTGTGTATGTGTGTCTGTTCGCTCAGATTTTCTTTCGTCTTCTTTTGTGCTCGTTCTCTCTAGCCGAGAGAATGTCTAGGCAAATCTGTTCATACATCATACTTATAATCTCACGGAAAAGCTGAAGAAAAAACTTGCCTCTTTCGCCCACGTACGTTTACTGCGTGCATTCTAGCGATGTTGACGGATGTCCCGTCTCGTGATTTCTTCGATTATATACAGCGTCTTGAGAAGATCCCCTTCGATGCAGTTTTCCTGCTTGCATGATGTCCCCGAAAAAAAGAAGAAACATACAGATCGTTAAAAAAATGCAAGCGATAAGGCTGTGCACAGGTCATAGCTTCTCTACAAAAACACGAACTATACGTGCACACGCGGAGAAAGCAGGTACCTCTCCCAGTAAATTCTACAAACGTAGGAGTTTATTAGGGCTTGTGTACGATATGTCGCCAGAATCAGTCAATATATCCTTGCCGGCACATATCTGCGCGAGCTGCTCCCGCCTCCAGTACCATGGTCCCTATGTACCTCTACTTCCTTCGCGGCCCTACTCTGCATATCTACGGCTGTGACTGATAAAGAGGACAGAGATAACCCCCGTGCCAGCTCTAAAGTATTTTACTCTACATCATATCTGGCGCTGCCACAAAAAATGCCGTCACGAGTTGATGGAATAGTTGGGTGGACATTCTTTCGTCGGAAAAAAAAAAAAAAAACACGAAGGACACAAGAACGCAGCAAAAGCGCCCGTGTTTTGTTCCTGTGTTCTTGTCTTCATCGAATGATCATCGTCAGTGCAAAGAACGTTGCCATTATCTACACAGATGACTCTGGAACAACATTATTTTCTTTAATTCGAGGAGGCCCCTGTTAAGGTCTAGTAGAAATAAACATTATATAATTGGGTGCAACCCTGCACGATGCAATGACTAATTCCAATGTTATAGTTGCTAGGGTTCCATCAATTACTAATATTTCCGCGAAGCTGATCGGCACCCAGGACCTCTATCAGTGCCACGAAACTGGTCGCACTGCGTGCAGCTTTCACTTCCTTTTTCAAGGAATCAGCGAGCTTCTGAGTCATCATTACGGGTTAACGTGCAGTGCTGGTCTACCTGAAGTCGCCCCATGCTTATGACCAGATTGTCAACATCAACTGTTTGCATAGTGACGCCTGAAAAATTCTGCACAGAGTTGTATCGCAGTTGCTGCGTTAATTTTCACTGCGTCGTCGTCGAAAACGTACGTGCTGCCTGCGCTGCTGGTTCAGCCCACAGCGACCGCTTTTCGGAGCAACTCACGATACCTCTTCCTTAGGAGTGGCGGATTAGCTCGTCTGTCTTCTGTAATCTGGAGCCACTTGGACAGCATGCTATCTGGACCGACTCGAAGCCACCAGGATGGAACTATTCACACTTGTGACCAATGTGCCGGTTTCTCATGCTGTGTGGTCTTGGCAGGTGTGATTGTGCATGTCTACGCCTTATTCTACGGAATATTGCAAACACAAAGTGCTTGTTGTGGGAGATTCAGCGGTTATTGTCGCCCCTGTGCCCTACGCACAGTGCACGGGATGACCTAGCTCACCTAATCTGCAGCCGCTTTACATTTTAGAGGATTGCCCGCAAGTGTCTGCACTGAACCCACGTCACGGCTCACGCATTGAGCTGTGAGACGTACTTGTACCATGGAACAGCGCCATCAGGGCGTCGCGTGCTACGAATGCTTTTTTAGCCTCCCTGCAAGCGAGACACTGGTCTTAACAAGATAATTTAATTAGTTTTGGCAGTGCGCGAGTGTGCATGTTGCTTGGTTGAGGTGCGTCTTGTGCATATCATTTCATACGTCATCGCATTCACCTTGATCGACTTTCAATGTCACGTTAGGCGTCAGGTTAGGCGCGCCGCCGGGTGAACCTCTACAGTGCTCATTAAAAGGCCTTTCTTTCTCGCTGCCTCTAGCATTGCTCGTTCAATCGTGTGCGCTTCGTGAGGGAAATGTACGAGGAAAGAAGACGGGTAGTGCTCAGACCACGGTGGATTGGTCAAAAGAAACACGTGTTGATCAGGAACGACGCATATACCATATATACACGGAAGGCACTCTGGCTCCATGTGAAAAGAGGAAACGCCTGTCTGACATGCTGATCAGTCGGTGCACTTCACCACTCCACTCGGAAAAAAAAAGAAGAAAGAAAGAAAGAAAGCGGAGTGCCCGTATGTGATCGTCGAGGCAAGGTTCAATGAGATGCACGAATGTTGGGAGTGTTGTGTCGCGTTCTTGCGTTCTCCTGTTCAGTACTACTTGAATTCATTTCGCGGGTTATACGAACCAAATTAACGATTTTATTATGAGGCGCGCTGCAGTGGGGGACTCCGAATTAATTTTCTCCAGCGGGGGAGCTTTAAGGTGCCCCCAATGCACGGGACACGGGCGTTTTTGCATGCATTTATTCGCCCCCATCGAAATGCCGAGATTTGATCCCGCGACCTCGTGCTTAGCACCGCAACACCATAGCCGTTAAGCCACCGCGGCGGGTAAATTCAGCACTACTTGCGCCTTGTCTAAACAAAGATGAGGTACAGAGGAGCTCCTTGAGGCTATATTTTGTATTGTTTTTTTTTACTAAACGTGTATTTAATCGCAACAAGTGCCACCCAAATCTTACTACTCGGCTGCACGCTAAATATACGTCTGTGGTTTAAAAATCTGGAGTGAGAAGGTGGGATGGTTGGTTAAGCCATATTCCGGCAAAAAAAGAAAGAAAAGAAAAAAAAGGGAAAAGAAAAGAAAATAAACATTGCAGCAACGGGACCAATGAAAGACAAAACAACACAGGCGCCTGTCTTTCATTGGTCCCGTTGCTGCTCTGCTTTTCTCGAAAGGAACTTTCCGCCTGTACGCGCGGTACACTAGACACATTTAGAAAAACAGAAATAGCAGGAGCAACGCAGGAAGAAGGCTTCTTAACTATGACGGAGAACAGATTTATAGACCGCTGTCTTTTGGACTTGCGTGGACTGTCGGAAACTAGCGGCTACACTTCACCTGTTTCCTTGACGGTTGTACCTGCTGACGTTCTCGCGATATGAACGTCTGCCTTTCGAACCAAAATAATTTTCCCCGTATGATAAACTGCAGGGCACACTTATGTAGAGAATACGAAAGACCTGCGCATAAGGCAAAAAATAAAATTAAATCTCGCAGTTGCGCCGAAGGTGCGAAAGATACAGACAGTTATACTTTTCACGCAGAACTAATACGCACAGCAAATCCTTCATTATATTGCACAGTATCACTTGTAATAAACAGTCTTAGCGGCGTGCGCAGTCGGGCTTTGTATGTATAGCCCGCCTGCCGGATTCTATGGTACTTTACCACTTCAGAGTTCTTAATTTAAATAAAATAATCGAGATTGTTCTAAAATGAAATTGTTGATATAACGAAGGCAACCTAAAGTGGTTAATCTATAGAAACAATTATGCAGATTTCACGTGCTGAGGGGATCGGTGAATGCAATGCTTTCGAGGCGAAACGGCGCATTACGACGAGAGACACGCCGCACATTTCAGTGATGAACGCGTCCCTCAGACACCGTGGTGAACATTGCAGAACAAGGGGAAGTTTTATTCAGCATTAAAACGTGTTGAATCACTAGACACGACGTGTTCGACCTTGTATAGAAATGGGCCACAGTGCCACATTACGATGAGTGACGCGAAGCGAACCGTCCCGTAACTTCTTTCTTCATCGTCAGCTAGAAGACGTGCACTCACTTTTTATAAGAGAATTGTTGCTATTCATCGTGGCTAACGCGCTGGCCTGCGCGTGGGAAATTCATAACCGTCTTTTATACCGACGTTTGCTGGAATAAGCCACCTAATCCGTAACATAAAGCTTTCTTCCGCAGCTGTAAACAGTATAAACCCAAAGTTTCTCAAAAATATTAAAACCTACGCATCCATCATTCTTTCTATGATTTTTCTGCAGTTCCTGGAATATGGTGTGGTCCCGGATGATTGGAAAATACAGAAGATGGTTACCTCGTACAAGACCCGTAGTAAACATAACCCTGATAACTATAGACCCATTTCACTGACTATTATATTTTGCAAACTCATGGAGCATATCATTTATTGTTACCTCGTAACATTTTCGGAAACTCTTTCTCGGCACGTTCACCGTCAGCGTTGTGGTGTTTAAAACAACCTGAAATGCGCCTTCCCATTCCAGGAATAAGAAAGAAGACTGACCTACCTACCTTGGCCTTGAAGCAAGCAGCTCTAGATTGCTTGACACCTTCTACTTTGACCGAGTCCACATATATACAGATGGGTCTTCCGCTCAGACCAGCTCCACCGGCGCAGTGGTTATGCCATCACGATGAGTTAGCATCAGATACAAGATTTCTCACGTCACAATATCGACCGGTTCAGAGCTTGTTGCCTTCCGAGGTGCCGTTGATTATATTAACAACCAACAGGCTATTCGGTGGGCGACATTCTGTGACTCAAAGGCGGCCCTACAATGTCTTTTGTCAGCTCTTCGTCGCGGGTCCTGTGAACAACTAGTGTCGGAGATACGGGAACTGCATCATCATATGGTCGCGAAAGGACACGACGTCGTGTTTCAGTGGCTGCCGGGTCATGCATTGCGGTATCACTGGCCGACGAAGCTGCTAGGAAAGCACACGAAGGAGCAAACCTTGTTTCTGTACCTTTATCGAGGACTGACGCAGCCCAACACCTAAGCAAGCTAGCGCACCGTATGACAATGGAGAAGTGGCACACACCTGAATTCACCCTGCATCGGTTGCATTCTCTCGACCCATCTATGCAACTGCGGCTGTTACCTGGATTTCCGCGAAGTGAGGAAACAATGCTGTGCCGCTTACGCTTGGGCGTTGCATTCACCAATGCATATGCCTGTTTGATTGGAATGGCTGATAGCGACCAGTGCAATGCCTGCGGTGTCGATGAGACTATAGAACACCTACTGTGCTACTGCCCATCTTTTGAAAACGAAAGACATGACCTCTGCACCGCTCTAAATAAGCTGTATAGCAGACCGTTCACCTTGAACAAGATCTTGGGACCATGGCCTCACACATCGCAGCTACAAAACGCCACAAAAGCGTTACTGAAATTTTTTAAAAACTCCAGGATTTAGTGACCGTCTTTGATCCGGACTGAGTCACTGTCAGTGATATAGAGCAGAAAACTGTTACCACGTCAACGCTATCCACATTGGACTTCCTCTTCTTCTCCTAATCTTTCCCTTCCTTTTTCCCTTCCCCCAGTGTAGGACGGCAAGCCGGGCTCAGTCCTGGTTAACCTCCCTGCCTTTCCTTTATCATTTTCTCTCTCTCTCTCTTTCTTCACTACCCAACAACGAGGGCTTAGAAACAAATTTCCCTGCGAGACACAAGTTTTGTCTTTCACTAACGACTTGTTTATTGCGCTGGATCGTTCTTATTTCATAGATTGCATTTTCATAGATTTCACGAAAGCATTTGATTCGGTGTGTCATAAATTACTACTCTTTAAACTACGCGCGCTTAATTTAGACCCCAACGCACAAAAATGTATAGAGTGCTCCTTGCTTGGCCTCACGCAGTTCGTAGCAGTTAACGACCATAACTCTGCCACTTGCACTGTCACATCCGGACTACCGCAGGGGTTAGTTCTAGGACCCTTGCTCTTTCTTGTACACATTAATGACCTGCCTAACAACATTTGTTCGTCCATAAAACTGTTCACGGGTGAATTGCGTTATTTATTGTGAAATGTTAACTGCTATTGACCATTTAACGCTTCAATGGGACCTAAGTAATATAAATGCACCGTGGGAGGCTTGGTTAATGAAACTGAATATTAATAAATGTAAGGCAATGAGAGTTACTTGACTTACTTCTCACGACACACCGTGTACCTATTCTCTTAATAACGTTCCCATTACTCAAGGTACCACTTACAAATACCTTGATATTTATATTTCTCAGAACCTTTCCTGACAAACTCGTGTTGACCACATAACTAGTAATGCTAGTCGCACTCTTGGTTATATGAAACATTATTCTAGTGTAGCTACCACCAACATTAAACTCTGGCTTTATAAACCATTAGTTAGGCCCAAGCTTGAATATGCATCTCCCATTCGGGATCCTCATGTCAGTTCACTTAATCTTAGCATAGAAGCCATTCAGAACCATGCAGCCCGTTTTATTTTATCTAGCTACTCGCGTACAGCAAGTGTCACTTCAATGAAATTCAATCATGGTTGCCTAAACTGTCACTCTGGTGTAAAATTTCGCGTCTCTGTCTATTGCATAAAATATATCATTACAATCGTACTTTAAGCGAGTATCCTTTCGTTACCACCGTAGTGAGTTTCTTCCGGAAGCTATTATCAGTTCAAGGTTGGCGTGCCATGTCGCCGCACTAACCTTCATTTCAAATTCTTCATTCCCACAACAAGCGGCGACTGGAACCACCTTCCCGCTTCCATTGCTTGAATCGTCAATACCCACGAATGAAAAAAAAAATCCCCCGTTAACTTGCTGTGACCCTACTACGCCGCTAAAATGTGCATTATTCTTTGTTCTGATACCACCCACTCTTATCTGTAATACCTTGGCCCTGAGAGAAAATAAATGAAATGAAATGAAATGTGTGTGTTATGCATGTGTAACGTGTGGTGTGTCCTGTGTTTGTAATTTTATTTATCACCGCATTCACCCAGAGTAGCACGCTAGGCATACCGTACTCTCTGGTTTTAATTAAAGGGCGTGTTTCTCACGCGGACGTCACTTGTACATCTAATTTCCTGTGCTCCCGAGGCGCTCGGTTCATTTTGTGTGGGAAAGGGACATTTCCTAGTGCCGCAGAGCTTAGAAGGACTTCTTAGGCGTTTCTAAATCGGATATTAGAGCGAGTCGCTCGCAGGTACAAGTCCTCCATTGTCAACAGCCGCCTAATTTTGGCAAACACAAATGAATTACTACGATTACTTAATTAGCTAAAAATTAGAACATATGAGCGTTTTCCTAACGTCCGCCGTTTCTATTTTTCTGGTCGTGAAGAAGTTGCACTTTAGCTTTGTTGCTCTTTGTTTAGAGTTTTTTTTTTCGGCAGCCTCGATCGAGAAAACAACCGGTGACTTACTTATGTGCGTTGACATTAAACGTTAGTGTTTGGTATGTAATTTTTCCCTTCCCGCGCCCTTGTACTACCTGTAATCCTACGTAAAAATCAGTAGCCGGCGCCGCTTAAAGGCCGCCAACATCTCCAAGATATTATATACGAAAAAAAAAGAAACTACACATTTAGTACTGTGTAAGAAGCCTAGATATAACATGAATCAAACTGTCGGCGTCCAAGTGATGCACTTCGCCCGGTGACGATTGCCAGACTCCCGGCGTCAGAAAAGTTGACGACGCCGGTCGGCGATCTGTCCTGCCAGATACTTCCGTTGGTATGAACACCGACGAAAATATTTCATCTTCCATTCTCACGAGCAGCGACGCCATTGTATATATATATAAAAAAAAGCAGATACAACGCATATATTGGAATCTGCGGGAAGCGAAGCAGCTAATCGAATGCTGTAAATTTGCCCCATTTCATTCCTGCGTTTTCGGCGTAAAGGAAACTGCTCGCTCCGCATGTGCTTTCGTGCACTTGTGCCACGCAGTGTCACACCCCCGGCGATCATCACAAAGAGCTAGTTGGGGGTGGCTCGTTGGATGTATACGTGCCATTGTGACCTAATGGTTACAGCATCGGGCTGCCAACCATTATGACCTAATGGTTAGACCACCGGGCACGTAATTCTTTTTTTCTTTTTTTAAGTATGAGCTATTCGGCACGACAACAGCACCCAGCAGCCACGCCAGCAAAGTCTGCCAGAGTTCGCAAAGAAAGCTTCGCTTTAGAATTAATCACTCTCATTCGAAAAAAAAAAAGATTGCTGGAAGCAGCAGCACTATAGGCGGCCTATACGGGGAGCAGTGCGTCGTTTTTTTTCGGCTGCGGGCTCGCAAAGAACGATCGCAATAAAAAAATATAGGGGCAATAATAAACGTCTTAGCAATTGGAATGTTATTTGGATATTATCAAACAATAAGTAATCTTAAACACTGCTACTTTGTTCATTGTATAGATATTGAAAAAATCATTTACGCTTTCTATACTGGTCACACTGATAGCGACGCGGCGAACGCGTGGCGGTGTACGACTCTTTTTCGCTCCATTTACACAGTGTAAAGCCAGCAAACACTCTGCTTCTTTTCCTGACGCGCGAAGTTCATCATAAAGAGTTCGTTGCGTGTACCACAGGCTTAACGTCATTCATCAAAGCCATTCACCAAAGGGAACTACGTTATGTCTTGTAACGTTGTCGCTCAAGTGCTGTGCGATATCCCTAAAACAGGGCTTATGTGATGCGATATTTGCCTAATGCATTATGTAGATATTTATGCCCTTTTAAAACGTATTCGCATATTACCTACGTCTACACGTCTCTTCGTGCGAGTCTTGTATCTATACGTTAATATACAGCAGTATACTTCACAGTCTGTAAGACCGCTTCGGTTTTAAGAGCAGCAATCTAGAAATGTATGCGATGTGCCGCAAGCGTCATGCGATATGTACGCATTGTGTTGCGCTCGGTGAGCGCTCGGCCTTCCAGCAGCAGCGGGCCGCGCCTATATAGCTGCCTGCAGCTTTCGCCAACAACAGCCTTTCTAGGTTTCTTGTCTCCATTCGAAACATCATAACCAAGCTGACGCAACTTGAATGCGGGGCTCGAATTATTGTAACCGAATTATTTCTGTGAGTCAGTAAGTAGCACTCTAACTCAATTACATTTTTGGCAGTAACTTGTGCTCTTTGAGTAAATTGCTTGCAAAAGCTACTTCAGATGGAGACTTGTTGTGCATGCCATCTTGGAATACCATAAACGAGACGAGGACACGTGCAGGCCACATGAACGAGAAGTAAACGAGAAGAGTACATGACAGCGCCGTGTCTGTGTATTCATGTATGTTGTATTCCAAGTATGCTGGTATTACAACTAATATCCCAAGGTTGCTTGCGGGACCAGGGCAAATGAGCCGTGTCCGCGGCCCAACCAACGCTTTTGTCTGAGTTATTTATTGCAGAAAGCCTGTAGAAGAACAAAATGTATCATATGCCCGGGGAATGTTTTGTGATGAGGCTTATAAAGTAAAGGTAAACTCCTGCCTCCGGTCTACGTGTAAGAATTGAGGACTGTGTGTAATGCACTGCTGTGGGCAACAAATGGGCGAGAAATATTTCGGTTTAGATTTTTAGATTTACGTTAGATAAAAAATAAATCCGAGGACACCTAAGCACTTTTTATGAGTGGTGAATGCGCAAGCATTAATGTTCAATTGAACGCCGCTGAGCGGTCCTTCGAGTTTTGCGCTGCGAGTAATGTACCATAGCGGTACGTGCTGCCCGAGCCACCACCACCACCACCACACCACCACCACCACCGCCGCCGCCGCCGCCGCCGCAGCAGCAGCAGCCGCCGCAGCAGCCGCCGCAGCAGCAGCAGCAGCCGCCGCCGCCGCAGCAGCAGCAGCAGCAGCAGCAGCAGCAGCAGCAGCAGCAGCAGCAGCAGCAGCAGCAGCAGCCAGCAGCAGCAGCAGCAGCAGCAGCAGCAGCAGCAGCAGCAGCAGCAGCAGCAGCAGCAGCAGCAGCAGCAGCAGCAGCAGCAGCAGCAGCAGCAGCAGCAGCAGCAGCAGCAGCAGCAGCAGCAGCAGCAGCAGCAGCAGCAGCAGCAGCAGCAGCAGCAGCAGCAGCAGCAGCAGCAGCAGCAGCAGCCGCAGCAGCAGCAGCAGCAGCAGCAGCAGCAGCAGCAGCAGCAGCAGCAGCAGCAGCAGCAGCAGCAGCAGCAGCAGCAGCAGCAGCAGCAGCAGCCAGCAGCAGCAGGCAGCAGCAGCAGCAGCAGCAGCAGCAGCAGCAGCAGCAGCAGCAGCAGCAGCAGCAGCAGCAGCAGCAGCAGCAGCAGCAGCAGCAGCAGCAGCAGCAGCAGCAGCAGCAGCAGCAGCAGCAGCAGCAGCAGCAGCAGCAGCAGCAGCAGCAGCAGCAGCAGCAGCAGCAGCAGCAGCAGCAGCAGCACAGCAGCAGCAGCTAGCAGCAGCAGCAGCAGCAGCAGCAGCAGCAGCAGCAGCCGCGCCGCGCAGCCGCCGCAGCCGCCGCAGCCGCCGCAGCAGCCGCCGCCGCCGCCGCCGCCTGCGGTGACAACGCCACATGCGACGTCTCGCGCGACGAGGGGCCGAGGAAGCAGCAGCGGCCATCAAGGCCGGCAGGCCCGTGCAACAGCTAAGCCCAGTCGGGGTGAGAGAGAGAGAGATACGAACCGCGCGCCGGCTTCCGAGAACGAGGGTGACGTGGCGTCGCGGCGATGCTTTCTCGCCTCACGGAACACCTGGTACGCTAGCGCTCCAGGAGGTGTTTCTTTCGCCTGCTCTGCTCCGTCGAGGCACGCTCGTGACATGGCATCGCAGTCAATGGGAATTTACCGACCGTTTCGCTGCTACAGATGACAGACGCCGGCTTTTTCGCTCAGTGGGCCATTTGGCGCTTTCGAAGCAAAAGGAAAGCTGCAGAAACTAAAAGCGTACATATTTCAGCAGCGCATTTGCCCCTGTAGAAATATCTAGAAATAGCTAGGAAAAAATACATATTCTAAGATTCTGTATTCTTTGTGCCCACCGCCACCGCGACACACCGTCTTGATCTGCTTTGCACTTCTGCGCGCTATATCATTTGTCGACAATAAATTGTGGTACCCATAGCGCTGACATATTTTGCTCTTAAGCTTATTAATATTGTAGCTACGGGGTTTACACTGACATATATATACTTATACTGACTACTCCGTTACAACTGCATCATCTGCCATTGTTGTGTGAATTCCCGTCTTCGATTGTTGTCATCTCTACCACTCTTAGTTAAAGTACTTCAGCTACAACCACAGAAGTAGCTGTAATGCGGGCAGCTCTTCTTTACATCATAGACCAGAGAGGTGAGTCAAGGGTCATCTTCTCCGACTGACGAGCGGCACTGCTGACCATGAAGTCGCCACGCGCACAGGAATAGCTCGTCATGAACATCAGGTGCCTTTGTACAAAAGTCTGCGAACCGCATCACAATGTTGTGTTGCAGCTGTTACCCGCCCACTGCAGTGTTACCCGCCTATACCCGTTCAGGCTGACTGTGCTGCCAGAACTGCACAGGACACTACGACAGAATTGATCCAGATACCGCGCCCGAGAGAAGACCCTATGACTGCAGTGCTATCCGCAGTCACTTGGTGTTTAAAGCGATCGCTCTGGTGTGACGCACGGACTCTTCTATGAAATCGATCCCGCTTGTGAATTTTATATGCCGAGAGGCTTCAATGGGCGAGATCAACGCAACCTACACAAACTGAACGTGGCTTACAGACTTAACGCTGTCTACGCGAACTACTTTAAGGGCCAATTTGAACAGACAGACTCACCAATGTGCTCTTGTGTAAGGCTCCTGAAGACTTGCAACATGTTCTGTGTGACTGCTACCGCTACTTGTTAGAGAGACAGCCTCTTAAGGTGGCACTACACTGGTAGCGCGACTCGAGCTTGGAGATGCGGCACATCCTCGGCCCGTGGCGAAAGTGTTGCTGATGCTTCTGCAGTCCACAGGCGTTAACAAAATTTCGTCTATATCTTTATTGTGTATGTACATGTGTGGGACTGTACGTTCTGTTCGCGTGTTTATGCGATCACCGTGCATTATGTGAACACAGTGATCACATAATTATCAACCAGCGCCTGGAGTAGCATGCCAGGCGATCAGCCAAGCTAACATCTCCAGTATGTAATTAAATATATACAAACTTAAGGTATAATATTTACGCGGTACAATTAATTTAAGAATTAATCTACACTAAGCGACAGAGCATATTTATTTTGCAAAGTTGAATGTTACCATTATTCTAGACATACTTTTTGTAGAACTGATACAATAAGCGTGTGCTTCGAAACAAACTGGAATTGCATTTGGGTTTCAACACCCAAATCGACCTAGCCAAACGCTGACATACCGTGCAAGGAAGCGCATCTTACTTGTCTGATTTACTTAGGTCATGACCCCCTGCTTTGTTTGAGCTATTTTACTGGCTGTTTACTAGCTCCTTACTTTTTACTAACTTTTTACTAGCTCCTGAACATTGTGAAACGACAGTACGGTGTTGCTGGCCATAATGCTTCCAGTGACACCGTATTTCTTCATGCTGCTCAAGTTACGACCAGGCGGATAGGCTGCATACGTTGATGCACGATATTTGCAAACCTGCGCTCGATAATAAAATGCGACAAAAATAGGTATACGAGGTCTGTCCTAAACGTTCGTTCAGTGAATCAGCACAAAAAAAAAAAAAAACAAAAAAAAAAACAACGAGAAAGTGTCTACTGGCGCCGCTCTCTCTCGCTCCCTGCGCGCGAAAGAATCGGATTGCCCTCTAACACAACCCAGACTGCGGTGTCACAAGGCATGATTTTATGCGTGCACTTTTGTGCAACCCTTAAAAGTCTGTGGAAATGGAGATCGACAAACAGACGGAACAAAGAACATATCAAATTTCTTGTAAAATTAGGCAATAATGTTGCAGACATTCCTCAAATGTTGTAGAAGACCTATATAGGGAAAATATACCCTAAAGGAAATGACTGTGTTCAGAGGCTCTATTGTGGACATTCCGCCATTTTCATCGAGGCGTGACGTAGACGCGACGCTTTCAAAATGGCGCGGATGGCCCCGATTTGCTTTCGTAACGTGACGCAAATTTGACGTTTCGCCTAAGAAACTGTAATGTAGGCATTGAACTTAGCGTTCCTATAAAGCAAAACAGTTTTCCTCCCCAGTAAAAATAAAGCACCTAGCTCAAAGCGTACGATTATTCGATCAAAATCGTTTCTCGCTTCCGTCGTCTGCATGCGCACAAACTGTCGTCTGCTTCATTAGCTAGGATGTGTGTCCTTGGGAAACGGAATGAGTCATCGTATACTGGCGCCCACGCGCTTGCTTTCTGTCGATCCACATAGGTCGCGAAGCTCCGGGCGAAAAGCGGTTCAGAACCAATTGTCACCGACATCAGCAAGGGTGGTTATGGGAGCAGCGATTGAAGCGCGACTATGTTTGGAGGGAATAAACACTGGGAAAGAAAAAAGCGTTTTTAAATTAAAGCGAGACGCAGTTAGATTCATTCAACTAAAATAAAATTCCTAATTCATTTTATATATGCATGGCGAGAAAAGATACAACTGTATTTTACTAGATCATTATCAATATATACCTTTTTTCAGGGCCCACCATGAGAGCGCCCATCGATAGCGGCGGGCGTTGACGCCGCTATCACTTGCAATGCCATGCAACTCTTGGAGTGCGTGGAAAGGCGCGCTCGTAAAGTTCACTTGTTACAATACGCCCCCCTCATATGTGTTGTGTTGCATGTCGACGTTTGTTTGAATTAGGTGGCGCGGGTAGTTTTATTGTTTCTTAACCTGTGCAGTCAAAAGTAGTGAGTTGCGACCGTCAGATACTTGTTTACTTTAGTTGTTTTCGTGCAACAGCGCTGGCCGATGGGCTTGGCCGGCGTCCGACGAAAGGACGAGCACTCTACGCAATCTACGCCCTAAGTGTTCGTCGGCCTCCAAAGAAAGTATGTTCTGTGCAGCGATGCGATTTCGACACCCGTACGGCTGATCTTTTCCGGCATCGCTTTTCGCGCTGAAAACTCGGAACGCCTATGAAGTCGAATGGCGGGGCATTTGAATATACAGCTCTAATGGCAGGCCTCCGAAAACAAATTTCGCGCCTATGAGAACAAAATGACGTCATTTCTGTTTTTGACGGATATGACGTCAAATTATTTTTTCTTCCGCCGGAAGTGTTCCCTCCTCACACAGATGGCGCTAAGCCCCGTGAACCGCCGGTAAGCAACCATGTTTTGAATGTATGGGCTTCTATGGAAGCTTCGCTACCAGGTATATTTACCTTGCAACATACGTGACCTACCAGTGATGATGAGCGCACACTCTAGGCCGCATTATCGCTATCTCGTGAAACGCAACTGACTCAGCCCGACTCGTCTGACTCAGAAGCGGCCCATATCATCGACAGCGTTATGCGCGCCACATGTATCCGCTTGCGCGACGTAAGCGCCGGCGCTGCCATCTTTTGTTTACATCGCTGTTTACTCGCACCGCGAGAGGATATATAGAGGGGCTTTACGAGAGGAAACTTTAAGGCGGCGCCTTGCGTACATTTCTTTCTATAAAATGAAAATCCGCCGTTGTCATAGACTTTGATGACACGAAAAGTCATTAATATTTGATTGCGATACAAACGCACTAGTGAAAAGTGCGAAAAGTCGCAGAAAGTTTGCTAGTTTCAACCAGTATTATTTGAAATAAACGTGTTTTTAATAAAAATGATGGTTAAAAACACAAATGCCAGCACCTCCCGAGAGTGATGCGAATGCTATGAGCACGCGTTATGAATAAACAATTTTCACGGCCCGAAACGGCGGGGAAAATGCGGCGATACGTATGCCTCTCGACCGCCATTGCATATGGCCGCTCATTACCATAATTCGCGCAGCTCGTCGCAACAAATTATGGCAAAAAATCTTTGCAATGGCGGCCCAACGCAACGTCACGCAACGTCAAAGTGACGATTACGAAACGGCCCTTCCTGTGACGGTCCTCACGACATATCCCTTCATCCAATCAACAAGCTGACACGGCGGCTATATCTTGGAACGCCACCACATATTGGCGAAATTGCAGATGCGTTGCACGGGCTTCTGCACGCTACCGTCCGCTTTCTTTTTGAAGCGCTAAAGTCACAATATAGGTGCCAAGGAACACGAAAAAATATTCGTCGATAAAATTTGCAGCTCCACGTCACGTTTCGTCATTCTGTTGAAAACGCAAAATTGCATTTTTCAAAAATTCCGTTTCCCGGCACAAATTTCAAAACACGTGAAAAGCACCGGAGAGATCCCAGAAACGTGGGAACTCTCCGGTACTCCAGACGTGATTAAATATGTCCAGAAGGGCTCGTCTTCGTTCGTATGACAGATTTGTCAGCATCTGATTGCTGATCGAATCGGGACCCACAGCACAGCGTCTTCTTAATTTGCTAAACGCCAAATCCAACTCACGGAAAGTGAATGGCGTATCCATGGTATGGTATGCTTGAGACAACAGAGGGTTCGATACTCCTGCTGATCTGCCAGATGTGAATACATCTGCAAAATCTTCTGCAAGGGTTTGCAAATCTTTTCCTTGCTTTAAAGCAAGTGCTTCAAATGGCCTGTGTGGGCGAATCTTTCCGGATAGGCTATTCATTACTCCCCATATCCTTGTCATGGGAGTAAACGCCGATAAGCTCTCACAGAAAGCAGCTCACTGAACTCGTCTTAACCTTTTTGTGTGACGACGGATGACAGCGTTTATCCTGTTGTATTCAGTTTTTGCAGAGGGATTTCCCGTTTTTCTCATTAGTTTCCGCTCCGCTCTCCTACGCGCTGCGCAGAGGTTCTTTAGTTTCAAATCAGGAGTAGGGAAATGATCTGGCAGTTTCAACATTGAGGTAGCCACTCTCTTGCTCCGCAGCATATCTGCGAACAGCTCACCAGGGGATTCATCCAACGCTTCTCTGTATGTGTCCCAGCGTGTCACAGCACAGAATTGTCGACCAGCAGTGTGAAATCCGGTGATGTTTGCGAAGATCGGAAAATGGTCGCTGCCCATCCTGTCTGGGGCCGTTGTCGACGATACGCAAAGGTCTGTAGAATGGATCACGAGGTCTATGGCACTCCATGAATCTGGTGGTCTGAAGAAAGTCGGGTTACCATCGTTCGCGATACATAAGTCAGCAGCATCCGCGGCTGCGACAAGTTCCTTGCCTCGGAAATCTGCAATCTTATCTCCCCAAAGCGAATGATGTGCGTTAAAATCGCCACAGATTATTCTAGGAGAGGGGCAACGAATGCAAAGGTCCTTTATAAACGCCTCCATGGAGACCTTCCTGCGTGGACTTATATACACCGACACCACACTGAGTTTTCGTTTTCCTAGGCACACTTGCACAGCGGTGACTTCCAAGTAGGTAGAACAAAGGTCGTGCACTGGTAAGGCGACGTGAGGTATTTCTCGCCTGATGTATATCATCGCACTTCCATTAGCAAATGACGGTATACTCGGATTTCCATGTCTGATGTACCCTGGGATCGTCCTTCCATTAGGGAGACCAGCCTCCGAGAGGGCTAGAATTGGTATAGGTATGTCTCGAAGGAAAAGGCTGAGTTCACACAGACGCTGTTGAATACCGGCGCAGTTCCATTGCATTATTAAGGGCACTTTTGGGCGACGGAAATGACCAAGTGGGCGAGAAATTGCCATTATGCTACTGAGGGTATGTGGAAGTAGAGCAGTGTTAATCACTGCAGCATCCGAAAGAGCTGATTTAAGGCAAGTGAACCCTATTCTGTATTCTGAGCTTGAAGCGATTCTCGGTGGAGCACCAGTGAAGAGCCACTTCACAGCACAGGGAGCATTGCTCTTAGATGTAGAGGCAGAAGGACAAGCCAACATCCTTCTAGAGACCAAGAATATCGGCGGCATAGCCATATCTGCCCGTGTCCCACACAGTTATATGAAAAACACGTGCATTGTCCGAGTCCCAAAATGGTACTCGGATGAGGAGCTGCTCACCTTCCTGAGACCTCAGGGAGTATTCCATGCAAGAAGAATCATCCGTCGGGTCCAAACCTCGTCATCTGAATGGGAGTCAAGGCACACTAACTCGGTGGTTCTCACATTTTCTCCAAATTCTGAACGCCCGGAGAAGATCAACCTTGGTTTCACCAGACACGAGCTTGTCGACTACGTGGAGACACCACCACGCTGTTTTAAGTGTCAGCGCTTCGGACATATCGCTAAGTACTGTCGTGGGGAACAGAGGTGCAAGCGCTGTGCGGGACCTCATGATTTTAAGACGTGTGCAAGTAAAGAAAACTCTGTGTGTGCAAACTGCGGCGGCGACCGTCCTGCTAGCTACGGTCGATGTCCTGCGCGGACAGCTGCTCAACGAAGGAATAAGATGTTTGTTTTGGGTCCAAAGAATGCAAGAGCACCATCGAACACGAAGAAGACACTCAGCGCGCCACAACTAACTGGTTTGGAAAGAGACTACGCTTCTGATTTCCCGCGTCTCACACCGATAAACGAAGTTATTGAGCCAACGCAAACGGTCACCGCCGCTGAGAAACCTGTTCCTAAAAAGTCCGAAAAGCGCACATATGCGGCCGCAGTGAACCGACCTCAAGCACCACTTGGAAGCAGTCAGCTGGAAAACTGCCAGCATGTGATACGCGCTTTGTTCACGGCACTACGTTCCCACGTCGCGAAGATGCCTGCGTGTTCAACGAAGGATATGCTGGAAGCAGTGCTGGCTCTTGAGTCAGTAATACTCCGTTAATTGATATGCCGTAAGCAGACATTGGCTTCCTGGTAAATGACACCATTGCGCACTTTCCACATGAAATTTCAAGTCGTTCTTGACGAAGGTAGCAAGTGGTCATTGCGACTGCCTTCTGAAACCGAGCGCGAAGCTGAAGTCGTGTTACACCTGATGCCCAAATGCAGATGTTGTCCGCATAGATGGAAAGTCGTACGGTGCTTGGCAGGTTGTGAACTAATCCAATGAAGGTTAGATTGAAAAGCGTCGGGCTAAGCACTCCGCCTTGAGGCACTCCTCGGCTACGGTAATGCTCGGATGTCGGGCCATTTTCTGTTTGCACGTAGAATGATCTCCTCCGTAAGTAGCTTCACACCCACATATATATCTTACCACCAAGACCCACTGCTTCTAACGCGCTAAGAATGGCTTCATGGTTGACATTATCGTAAGCCCCTTTAACGTCTAGAAACAGAGCAGCAGATAGTCGTTTACAGGCCTTCTGGTGTTGCACATATGTTATCAAAGTCAACAACGTTGTCTGTTGACGAACGGCCACGCCTGAATCCGGCCATAGCGTCTGGGTAGGTTTCATAGTACTCTTAAGTACCATTCCAGACGTGTTAAAATCATTCTTTCCATTGTTTTTCCGACACAGCTGGCAAGTGCGATCGGACGGTTTGAGGAAATGTCCAAAGGCGACTTGCCAGCTTTGAGAAGTGGAATGAGGCGACTTGACATCCATTAATGCGGAACCGTACCTGTCTGCCAGGAGTCGTTGTATAGGAGCAAGAGTGCCTTCCAAGCTTGGTCTCCTAGGTTACACAGAGCACGGTACGTAATGCCGTCAGGTCTTGGCACTGAAGAACGCCTGCACAAAGCCAGTGCAGCTTATAGTTCTTCCATAGAAAACGAGCACTCCATGGGGGAATCGCGTGAGAACATTGGGTGGTCGAGCGTCCCCGTTCCCATTCCATCGGAATTTGCCTCGCCAGCAATCTTTCTGCAGAAAGATTCTGCGACGTCAATATCTCTACATTGTAGATGGAGTGCCAGAGATTTAAACGGGTGGCGCTGACCAATGGTTGTGCGAAGACCACGAACAGTCCTACATATAAGCGACAAAGGCTTTGGCGGATCCAGGGACTCGCAAAAGCATACCAATCGTCGCGAAGCCAGCTTGTTCATGCAGCGCCTCCTCTATTTTTCAATGCCAGCCAGATGCGGCTGATTCAACGGTTCACCACCCTCTCGGATCGCTCTTTCCTACTCTCCCCCGTCGGCTAGCGTTCGCGCCTGCTTTACGGTCGTGGGGGAGAGGACCCTCTGGGTGGCGCCTCACGACTGAAATCGGTGGAAGTAATCCTGACAGACACGTGAAGCGTCTACCGCATCTCCCCCGGAAGGGCAGCGGCGCGCTCTCAGTGGCTCAGACGCACGCGTGACGCAAGCAGCCGTACATTCTTGGTACGGCTGCTTGCGAGTCGTACGGTACTCTGCTGGTACGGGTACTCACTGAACTAAGGCACACCGATGGCCCCCATTGCGGAGCGAGCGATTGCACTGGCATTGAAAAAAATAGAGGAGGCGCCGGTTCACGTAAAGCTGTATTTTCTTTTGTGTGCGTCTAGCCAATCTCCAATCATGATTGGACTTCGTGCGCGTGATTGAATCTTCGTTCTGCACGACGGCGAATTGCTCGAAGTTTCTCGGGTTCGATGTCGAAATCGGTGCGGGCGGAACTCTTCAAAAGCGAATGCGTAGTTGTTTGTATGGCATCTTTTATCGCGCCCTCTAGGTTGTAGGAGCTGCCGTCACAACAACAGTCTTCCATGATTATTTTGTATGTATTTAGGCCGATTGGTGCACTAGACGGCTCCGGAGGACTTGGAGCTAGTCAAACCTTCAATCTTCTAATAAGTTGGAATGGGGTCGCTACCCCGCGTTTCTAAATGCGAAAACCAGTGCACTCTTCTCGCAAACGAACGTGAAACGAAAGTAAGATCCATGCAGCTACTATACGCCGATCCACGCAGATAAGTAGGGCTTTCATCATTTGACAGGCAAAGTTCGCGTTCAGAGGCAAAGGACACCAATGTTCTGCCTCTAGAGTTCACTTTGGAGCTTCCCCATAGGTAATGGTGGGCATTAAAGTCGCCGGTGATCATCCGCGGCTGTCTAGTCGATGTCAAAATTCCCCGTAAGCGCTCAGAATCTAGACGACTTGTTTGAGATAAGTAGGCTCCAATAATTGTGAACGTGAGCTTGTTCTTCTTCACTG
The DNA here is from genome assembly GCF_013339745.2 of Dermacentor silvarum. Classification (NCBI taxonomy): domain Eukaryota; kingdom Metazoa; phylum Arthropoda; class Arachnida; order Ixodida; family Ixodidae; genus Dermacentor; species Dermacentor silvarum. The sequence continues at coordinate 240,104,022 of NC_051154.1, read as the reverse complement.
TTAAGGAAACGTATAGATTTACTTCAGTCGGGAGTCACTGGGTGATGCACATAAGTCAAGTCATGGCGTATAAACACAACAACCTTGCTGCACTCTCCGTGGGTAGAGGACATAAAGCACTCATACTCGGACAGTGTGAGGGGAGCTGAGAAGTTGGACTCGCAAATCACGATAATGTGGAATTGGTGCGTAAAGACAAACCGTCTAAAGTCGGACATGCGTGATTTAAGCCCTCTGGCGTTCTACTGAAAGACAGATGCATTCTTGACCTCCTCTTGAAACGACGGCATCTCGCGGGCCTGTGGTTTTACCCTAGAGCCGCAAGCACCGGACTCAAGGTGTCCAGCACCTGCAGCGCGCTTTGCACCGATGGGGTTTTCATGTTGCTCAAGTAGAATGTGCATGGCGTTCATAAGTGACTTCAACATCACTATGACTTAGGCGATCCTCAGTCGTCATCGCATCAGCGGTTCGTGAGGTCATTGAGGGCAGGCGGGATTTGATGTGACTCCGAGGCAGATTGTGCTCGTGGAAGTGAAGGCCACTTTTCAGGAGGGGCGAATCCTGCCTCCTTTCTACGTTTTCGCAGGGTCCATCTTTGTGAAAGTCGGCGTTGGTATGGTACGCGCTTTGACGGAAGATGGTGTATCTCTATCGGTAGATACTACTCTTCGTGATGCTCTTCGGTGGCGATGTCGTCGTCGCCTGATAATAGTGGCAGCTTCTCTGTGTGTTGAATAGTCCTGTACCATACGTTTCAGTACCAGCTCGCGGGCAATCCTTGGATGAGGCTTCATGAGTACCATGGCAGTTAGGGCACTTTAACACAGTTGCGCGCAGGCTTCTTCTGAATGAGATTCAGCGCACCGTGGGCACACGAGATCGTTCCTACAGACACATTTTATGTGTTCCATCTTGAAGCATCTGTAGCATTGCAGGGGATTCGGTACGTATGGGCGGACTGGATGGCGGACGTGGCCAATTTTGACGTGTGAGGGAAGGCTGTCTCCCTCAAACACAAGCCTCAAGCAACGTGTGTTGCCAAGTCTTGTGATGTGCGTGATAAGAGTGCCTTCTGTAGTTGGCTTTATTGATATTGGCAAGTCGTCTGTTGGTAAAGAAATATCGACATCATAAATGACGCCGACAGTGCCATTACAACCTGTAGGAATCATGGATCGCACTTTCACTTCGTCGATCTCCGTTACGTGCCGCAGGCTTTACAGCGCGCACTACGGTGCAGAACGTCTACTGCGACGACGTGAGGAAGCCGTGGGGCTGGTGTCGTCGAAGGCATTGGGAGAACATCGATCAGCGAGGCTATCCAGGGATACTTGTGCTGTTTTGAAGGCATGTCAGTAATATTGCTGTTAGCGAAGGACGTCGCGGAAAGGGAAACAGGCGCAACGTCACAAGGCATAGGCGAGCGGGAAAGTGCATTGGCGTGTTCTCGATTGAAATAGGGTCGCCATCTTGGCCACCATTAGCCTACGTGTAAATATATTGTAAATGGCCTTTTTAATCAGCTACACGTAACATTATTGGTGGAGGTGACCAAACAAAAGGTAGAAATGTGAGAAACCGGTGGCATCGTGACATGACAATTTGTAGACAAATGTCACGTAGGGCAAAGTGCTGTTCCAATCGCGATGGTCTGCTGAAATGTACATAGACAACAGCTCTATAAGGGTGAGATTTAGTCAATCAGTCAGTCCGTTCGTTTGCGTGTGATATGCGGTTGCGAGTTTGTGTTCGGTGGAACAGGAATGAAGTATGTCTTCGACAACTTGGGACAGGAAGTAGCGGCCACGATCTGTCAGCAGCTGCCTTGGCACGCCATTGTGAAGAATCATGTCCTGAAGTAAAAAGTCTGCTACATCTGTAGCACAGCTGGTCGGCAGGACACGTGTAATAGCACAGCGGGTCGCATAGCCAGTTGCAACAGCTATCCATTTGTTCCCTTTAATATATGTGGGGATGGGGCCAAGAAGGTCCATGCCGACACGGAAGAAAGGCTACTACTGAAGCTAAGAGTTGGCTGTGTGAACGTGTGTGAACATTTATACAGACAAGGACGTGTGGCCAGTCCATCGTGTACGTCTTGCGGTTGCTGCGAGACACTTCAGCACCTGATATTGGAGTGTCCCGCTTTCAGTGCGCAGCGCATGTCGCTAGTGAGGGACTGCCATCTCCTTGGCCTGCGGTGTACGACAACAGACGAATGTTTGTACCCCATTGGTTGTGCTTCTCAACGCGATCAGGCTCATCGCGCTCTCCTTACTTTTCTGGAATTAACCAACTTAGGTTCACGTTTGTAACTTACAGACTGTTTCTTCTTTTTAACGTTCTTTATATAGTAGCGTGACCGGCAGTGACCTGCAGTGACCGGCCCTACTGTGTGTGACCTGTACTGTGTATTCTATTTTATTCTTTGAGATTTGTCATCTTGCTCTTTCTGTCCTCTTTCCTTCCCGTCTTCCTATCTTGCATTTCTTTCTATCTCCTCCTTTCTACAGAGTAGGCATGCGTTGTACTCCTTCCGGTGGCAGTTGCCAGCCGGCTCCTCGCTTTCGCATTCCTGTCAAAATGTATGTTTTCAAATCAAATAATAATAATAATAATAATAATAATAATAATAATAATAATAATAATAATAATAATAATAATAATAATAATAATAATAATAATAATAATAATAATAAGTCATAACAGAAATTTCGAAATCTTTAAGGTTCATACGCCACGTGGTGGCGAAAAAAGGAAACTGAACGAAATGTCCCTAATTCCAGGGTATGTACTATCGTCGTAAAATGAAACGCGAACAGCGGAGCGCGTGGCCGAAGCATAACTGAAGGTATAGTGCGCACCGTCCAGTCATCACCATTGACAGGCGCGTACATACGGTTTGACCGCACTGCGAGGTTATGCTCCCCCTTTTCGTTTCTGTTCTGGTTATCTTTTAGTTCAAAGCAAGAAAAAAATACTGGCACAGTTATGATGATGGCGCGAACCATACCACGCGCACCACTGTTCATGTTTCACTTGAAACCGATAGCACTTAGGTTTCGCCGCACTGTGCGATAATACTCGACCTATGCTGCGATATTTTAGTATCTGTATTCTTCGATTTTTATTTTCTCGCTTTGAACTAAAAGAGAACCAGACCAGAAACGAAAAGAGGCAGCATCACCTCGTAGTGCGGTCAAACCGGATGTGCGCGCCTGTCAATGGCGAGGACAGGACGGCGCGCACTATGTCTTCAGTTAGGCTTCGGCCACGCGCTCCTCTGTTCGCGTTTCATTTGACGCCGATAGTACAAGGTAATAGACTTAAGCATAAACAACAGGTAAGGATGTAAACAGTTCGCATAAACGAACAATGGTACTCAGTAATGACAAAGTACTACAGGGTATTAAAGTTAGGTTCACACAAGAGGAAGAAATAAACTTTATTTAATGTGCCGGCACGTTGCTCTTAGTAGCCTCAGGTGTCGGCTCGAAGTCCTTGGACTCGGGCGGCATCTTCGTCTTGCCAGACGGCCCAGAGCTGATCTTCCAGCTCCGAAATTTTCAGGGCCGCTTCCCAGCGGCGGCGACGCCGACGGAGAAGGTCCCCGGCGGCCCCAGCAGCCGGGGCAACGGCGGGAATGAGCGAGCTCGAGGCTTCCTTTAATCTATTAACGCCTGCCGTTATGGGCCCGTCGTGAACGGCGGCGGTTTCAGTACCGTTGTTGCCGGCACATTCCCAGAGCATGTGTCGCAGCGTTGCACTGAGTCCGCACGCTTTACAAGCATCAGTCGGATATAATCTAGGGTAACAGTGGCGTAAGACTGCCGGACTTGGGTAACTGTGTGTTTGTAGTAAGCGTAAGTTTATGGCCTCTTTCCGGTTTAATTTAACGTGCAGTGGCGGGAATTTGCGTCTTTCGAGTCTGTAGTGTTGTGTGAGATCTCTGTACTTGGTCAGGCGATCGCCCCACAGCCATTGTGATTGTTGCTGTTGCAGCGTGTCTGTCGCAGTGTCTCGATCCGGCAGATCCGACGCCCCGCACTCGGGGGCGGAGGCGGCGTCCACGTAGTCTGCCAAGGCTCGGCGAGTGAGACCTCGAGCCACGGCGTGGGCCGCCTCGTTGCCCGCGATCGGGACGTTGGTGTGCGCCGGGGTCCAGAGGAGAAATACCGTAGAATTTTGTGACGTCGAGTCCCCGTCCTCACAGATTTGGAGTATGCGGGCCGCTTCCCGCAAGACGCGGCAGCATGCGAAGCTTCGGACTGCCGCCTGCGAGCCGCCGATCACGATCGCAGCGTTCGGCACCGTGACGACTGCTAAGGCTATCGCGGCTTCTTCTGCCGCCTTCGTGTGTCCCATGGTCACTGTGGCACTCGCGAGGCATTTGCCCATGCTGTCTACTACCGCGATCACGTGTGCGTTTCTTCCTTCGCCATATCGCGCTACGTCTACATACATCGCCTCGTTAGTGTTACCAAATTTCTTTTGAAGGTCGCTAGCTCGTTTGTTGCGTCGCCCAAAGTGATGCGTCGGATGCATGTTCTTGGGAAGCGGCGGGACGATCAGGCGGTCGCAACCGAGGCTGGAATCACCGTTTTTTCTTCATGCTGAGTGTGGTACGCAATGCCGAGCGACTCGAGGATGCGTCGACCCGTCGTTGACTTGGATAATCGTTCGTATTGCGCAACGTCGTGCGCCTCCATTAATTCGTCGAGTGAGTTGTGAAGTCCGAGCTCTAGAAACTTGTCGGTGCTCGCGTTGATTGGAACGCCTACCGCCCTCTTGAAAGCCTTTCATATCATGCAATCGATTTTCTTTTTTTCTGACCCTATCCACTTGAGGTAGGGGGCGGTATGCGACTTATCGCGTACGCCTGCACGAGACGGATCGCGCAGTGTTCGCGCATACCGTTGCGTCTATTCGTGATGCGATGCAAGAGTCGGATCGTGTCGTCTACCGAACGACGGAGTCTGCGCACCGTCTCTCCGTTATATCCGTTTGCCTGCAGGTCTAATCCCAGGATTCTAATTTTGTCTACGTGCGATATGGGAGTACCGCCTTCCGAGATAACGCGTATTTTTGAGTATTCCTGTTCCTCTTCACGCAGGGTTTTGCGACCTCTGCTCGTGGGTTTGTAGAGTAACAGTTCGGACTTGGTCGCCGAGCACTCGAGTCCCGTTCCTCGCAAGTACTCCTGCACTGCATCTACTCCCGCCTGTAGCGTTCGCTCGACGTGACCGTCACAACCTCCCTCGGGAACCCAGAGGGTGACGTCATCCGCGTAGAGACTGTGATATAATCCTTCTATTTCTGTTAATTTCTCGGGTAGCCCTAGTAGAACTAAATTAAAGAGTAATGGTGATATGACTGAGCCTTGAGGCGTGCCCGTCGGGCCCGTCTCAAATTCCAGCGATTCCTCGTCGCCGACGACAACACGTGCGCGTCTGCCCGTAAGAAAATCTCGAATGTAATTGTAAGTTCTTTGGCCTATAGTCCTAAAGTGTAAACTCTTTTTAAAATAGCTTCGTGTTTAACGTTGTCAAAGGCCTTTTTAATATCTAGGCCGAGTATTGCCTTGATGGAGCTTGTAGTGTCGTCTACGATCTGGTGTTTTAGCTGAAGCAATACGTCCATGTGCAGAGAGATTGCGGTGGAATCTTAGCATGGTGTGCGGGAACGCGTCGCGGTCTTCGAAAACGTTGGTCACGCGGGTGAGAACAGCGTGTTTCATGACTTTGCCGACGCAAGACGTGAGCGAATTCGGTCTGAGATTATCGAGCGTAACTCGCTTGCGCGGTTTAGGAATCATGATAACGCGGGCCCGTTTCCCCGCTTCGGGAAGGGGACCGTCCCGCCAGCACTCGTTGATGTACGTTACGAGTCGGCAGATTGACTCGTCGTCTATGTTACGGAGAGTCTTGTTGGTAACCTTGTCAGGGCCGGGCGCCGATCGGGTGTTGAGTTCGAACAGGACTGTCCGAATTTCTGCTTCGCTTAAGTCCGCGTCTAGTTTATCGTTTGCGACGCCGTCGTATTCGGGGTGTTGGACGCTTTCGCCCGTCTTAAAGTAGCGATCACGCATTGCATCGAGGAAGTTATCGCCTTTATAATCTCTTACCAGCCTACGAGTCTTGTGGCCTTGAGCGGCCCGAGTCTCTTCAGCATCTAAGAGGTGCCGAAAGAGGCGCCAAGCACTGGCCCCGCTCATCTGCCTCTCGAGGCCGTTGCACATGTCTTCCCATTGTGCCCTACATACTTGTAGCGCATGTTCTTCGATGTCTCTGTCTAATTGTGCTATGCGTTTGCGCAACGCCCAGTTATGTCTTTGGCGTTTCCACCTCTTTAGGAGTGATCGCTTTGCTTTCCACATGTGTAGGAGCCTGCTGTCAATTACTTCGAGGTTCGCCTCGGGCGGAACATCGCACGTTGCCGCGTCTACGTCCATTTTGAGCGTCTCGGTCCATTCGTCTCTGTCCGTAATCGGCTTGTCGCCTCGCCCCCCTTCTTCTCGTGTCTTGCGGAACGTGTCCCACTTGACGAGTTTGAGTTTACGGCCTTTGCTTTCAGGGGTGGTCCTACCACCGCCCGGACCCGTGTCTATCGTGATCTCGATGAGCGAGTGGTCGCTCCCCAAGTCCTGCTGCGTATTTTGCCAGTGCGCTGGGGTCACATTCGATACGAACGCAAGGTCTGGTAGCGTGTCTACGCTCACGCTGTTCCCCCTGCGTGTAGGATCGGCGGGACACAAGAGGTAATAATCTATAAGACGTTTCAGGTGTCGGTAAATAAATTGGGATTATGCATACGATACAATGAAATAAAATAAAATGGCACAGAAATAAACGGTAACTCACTTAGCAATTAAGCTAACCCAACTAATAAATCAGCTAATAACTAACTTACCACCCTTACTAACCAAATGTAACCTATTTATCCAAGCAACTAACTTCAGAAGAGTGTTCTGAAGAGTGTTCAGAAGAGATAACACATTATCATAAAAACTATCTTGAGCAAGAACGGCGGCTTTTCAATGTAGCTAAGTCTAACGGCTCAGCTTAACAGTTGGCTCCATAGGCACCTTGAACGCCATTTTGTTCGAGGAATGCTACTAGGGGGGTCACGTCAATTACACGACGCTGCCGCGTAAAATTTAAGCCCAAACCCAACGCACGCTAAATTCTTTTCGAAAAGTTCCCGTTGCATGTTAAATCACACACCTACTCAAACAAATATGGGAGCGGCGAATTTCCTGGTAAAAGATTTCCGTGATCGCGCAGCCCAGCCATCTGGCGCGGCAGGTTGATCCCCGATGATGATGATAATTTATTGATGATGATTTACTGATATCTCCTTTAAAACGGGGCGGTAACAAATGCTCACCTAGCCTGCTTCAGTTACCCAGGTGTACTATACATGCATTTAATTCTAGCATTTTTGTATACATCTCCTGTAATGTTTTCTTTTCCTCAAAACTTCTCTATCTTGCGCCGCTACCTATGCCTGCAACGGATCCGGTCGTATCAATTTCTTCCATGCTTTTTTTTCCACGCCTTCTATATATTTACACCAGTGCCTGTGGTGCCACTATCTGTCCCTATATATATAAAGCTTTCGGGGAAGGTTCGTGACTAAAGCCCCTCCATAGTACTACCGCTGAGCTGATGGCTTTAGTTCGTGACCAGAAGTAAAATACAGTGTTATTTTTTCCGAATTAAATATGTGTTAGCTTAGAGAATATGATATAATTACAAAGTGATTCACAAATATATCAGCAAGAATAAATTTTCGTGTATCGGTTATTAGAAATGCAGACGATACATAAAAACTATCTTGAGCAAGAACGGCGGCTTTTCAATGTAGCTAAGTCTAACGGCTCAGCTTAACAGTTGGCTCCATAGGCACCTTGAACGCCAGAACCATGCTTTTTAACTTAAGCACTTGGTTTGTGAAAGTCGTCCGTTCATCCGATTTTCACTGAAACTTTGCAAATGAAAAATGTTTGCGCCAAGATGGGGCCGAAACTGGTAACTCCTGAGCAAAAGTTGCGATGAAAAGAATGTTGCATTGATTAGAAAACTTCCGAAGATAGTGTTTAATTCTCCCAGAGGGTTGTCACCGTCGACTAAACTTGGATTTACGAATACGACACCGAGCTCAAGTCGCACAACAAGGAGTGAATAAAAAAAAAGAAAAAAAAAAGAAATGAAATGAAAAAGAAAAAGAAGAAAAGATGAGCTAAGGCCAAAAAAAAAAATCGTGAAAGAACAAAGCTAAAATCAAAGTTATGCTGAACATGTTTTTTGACTGCCATGGAATTGTGCACCACGAATGTGTACCTGACGGTCCAACTGTCAGTGCAGCGTTCCACGTGGAGGTCCTGGGGCTTCTGAAAGATCACAAGTGTGACCAAACTTGTCGAAAAAGGGATGCTGGATTCTGCACCACGATAATGCCCCTGTGCATTGCATTGATAGTGCGTAACTTTTTGGCAGGCAATTCTATCACTGTGCCTTAACACCCTCGCTACTTGCCGCATTCAGCCTCCTACGACTTCTTTCGTTCCCCAAATGCAAATTGGTGCTTCGGGGGCGGCATTCCGAAGATGTGACGACAATTCAAAAGGAAAGGACATTGCTGCTGAAGCGCTTGAAAGAAGAGGGTTTTCAAGGTGCTTCTAGAAATGGAAGAAGAGGTGAAATCACGAACCAGCCTATTCTGTCTAATAAGAAGTATTTTAAAAGGGACCACAGTGATGTATCTGATAGCTCGTGAAATGAATTTTTTAAAACATACTGCGCGAACGTTTAGGACAGACCTCGTAAGCCTACTGACCACTGTTTCAGCTTTGTAAGAGGAACATAGTATGATTGGTTGAACACAAAGGCTGCTTACTGCGTGTCATAACTTTCTAGCTCGTGAATGACATATCAACATTGGTCACCAAGCGCCAGCAAGTAGACACCGAAATGATCTAATTGTGCAGTATAACTCGTAAAGTCGATATTTCAAAAGTTTTGAAGAAAGTTTTAACTGTACCCTTTGAAGTTTGCTCAACTATCTCAATATCACAGATTTGTTGCAGAGAAATTTTTGAAAGAGAACTCTCAAAGCCCATTAAAACAACTGCGCAACCGCAGCAATAATTGTTAAACCTCGATTCTCTGCATTCAGAACAGCTCGCTCCCATTTCTTTTACTCCTGTTTTACAGTGCCAGTTTACCCATGAAAAATAAGAGCAACTACGCTAGTAGTATTTGGATAAATAAAAATTTTTGAGTGCAAGTATGCCATTTTGATAATGCTGCGCTTTATGATTGTCTACTGGGAATATGCGAATTGTAAGTAACTTGAAAGTAACTTACAAGTAGCTGGTTACTTTTTCAAAGTACTTAGTACTCTACTCAAGTGCTTTCTGAAATGGAGTAATTGGTTCTCTGCTCAGTTACTCTAATGCCAGTACGCAATAACTTTTAAACAATATTTTTAGGTAACCTGTACACGGATGATAATAACTAAGAGGAAGCTTATTTTCTGCAATGTATTTCAGCATCCATTATTGGGAAATTGTGAGCCAGGCAAGGGGAAGAGAGAGAGAAATAGAAGAAAGCAAAGGCAGAGAGGCTAACCAGACGCATATCCAGTTTGCTACCCTGCGCTGGGGGAAGGGGGTATAGGAATGAAAAGAGAGAAAAGGGAGATAGAGAGAGCACAGCTAGTTTCGTGCACATTTGAAGCTTCGCGCCGAGTCTACACACGGTCGCCAAGACCTGTCGACTTGAGGTATTGTAACAACGATTTCGTGGCTTTTTCTGCCATCGACGCATACGGCCATGGTTCAAGCATCTTCATTTCCGAAAATGGCGAGGGAAATGTGTTTCATAGGTGTATGAATGCAGTTTACGTTCCGCTATGATTCTCAGGCTCACGTTTTACGCATTGGTTCACTGTCTCAGCAGCATAGGCCCTGGTCTCGTGTGAAGAGATACGAATGTTATTATCCCCTTTCCGATCTAACCAGATTAAGCATTAGGAAAAGGGGGTGCTGTCTTCCTGTCCGCTTTCTTTGTGCGTTTTGTCCACGATTATATCAACTAGCATTTGCACCAAGCACTACTATAAGAACTTTATAGGTATTAAGCGTATAACTATAGCTTCCAGGGGCTAGCTGCGCTGGGGACCTATGAGTTCTACTTTAGTTTAACTTGAAGTGCTCGCTTTTGGATTGCCGTACGCTGTATATGTGAATGGCTATGCAGTTATACCCAGCGGCTGCCGATATCATTACATGCACCATCGATGACACGTATGATGAATCACACCCGTCGGAAAGTGCGCGATCACTCATTGGCCTTGTTTAGACAGTAACAGGACAACGCCGCGTCGTGCGGCTGCACACTTTGCCCATTCCAGCACTTCGGAAGATACCGAGATGTTTTTCCTTAAAGCAGATCCTCCAACAAGGGGGTGGGTGATATGGGTTGAGTCGAGGGGAGGAAGTGGACTTTTCTGGAATCATGCACGGATGTCTAAAAGGGTGTATATTTCTGCACGACTACCCAAACAAGATGCGCGGGTTGCGCCTGCCGGGAGGAAAACGGTTCTCGTTGCTCTCAGTCTTCGAAGCGCTTTGCTTCACTTTGATGGTCGGTGAGGAGAAGACATCTTTTTATGCCTCAATCAGAGAGTACACGTTAGCATGCAGTCTGAATCAAGTGCGGGGGTGCGGGAGTAAGCGACGGGGGTCGCGGCTCCCCGGCGGCTAATGTGTGCGCGGCCACGGCTTCCTGTAAACGCGGAAAGGTATGCGCGCACGTGCGCTACCATACTACTGCCTCTCGAAATAGCCGGTGCGGGAGGGGTCATGATCGCGGGAGTGCGGGTCAGACGCTCTTTATACATCTCCGGCGCCATGTTTCCTCGCTTCGGGGGCTTTCCTTGGGCGATCAGCGCTCGGCGCAGCTTCTTGACGGCGTTCGGTGGCGCGCCGGGTCGTGGCGCCGCGTGGCCAACCCCATGAGACGGCTGCTGTGCGCGCGCTTCCGCGACGCGTTGCGCGTATAACCGCTTTGCTTTGTAGCGTATCATAGCGACGCCACCCCCTCCTACTTCAACCATTAAAGGTAAACAATTGGTGCTGAGCATCACCGTGCCATGCCCGTTTTCCTCGATGCTTTGTTGCCGACGTTCTAAATATGGCCCCGCTGCATTAAATATTTGTGTTGATTTGGTCTCTGTCGCGTTGCGGAGCTTCGCTCGAAGGCATCAAAGACAATGGTACATTTGGTAACGCAATCATCAGCGAGGTTTGGGCGATCTATCACTGTCCATTAAAGACGACCGTCAAAGCATAAACCACGGACACTGCCGTCGGGTTCAGTAACTTTCTATGCTCATTTCTTCACGTTGAGTACGTCTATGACGAAACTAACATGCATTTGGCCTGCGGCTGGTGCTCTAACAAACTGCTCATGTGACCTATGTTAGTGTTAGAAAAGCTGAAGTTTTGTTTCAACCTTTCGTTATCTTTATAAGTTTATCTACATGCGTTGCAACTGTATTCGAGGCTCGTATGTTTCTATGTTTTCCTCCAGTGAAGGGTGAACTGGAGGACGAATATACATCAGTAGTTTACCATGCCTGCACATAAGCTTATAAGTGACATTTTGCATAATGAAACAATCAGAAATTTTATAAACCATGGGCAACTAAGCACGTAATTGCAAAGGCGAGATCGCCTGAAATATGCAATGTACCGATGCGGTAGAAAAAGTATATAGGTAGATTCGTATCGGCAGAGTGGGTGATAATATTCAATTATTTATTTCGTTTTCACGTACAAAATATCCGAGGAGTTCACGGTAAAAACCTTCTCTCGATAGTTTGAAAGAGCAGTGGGTGAGTAAAAGACCTTGGCAAAATTGTAGCCACATGAATCTGAAAAAAAAAATTTAATTCAACAAACTAACTTTATTGTGGAGTTTCAAAACCATAGCCACATTAGTTCTACATTGTAAAATATAAAGTGTAAAGTGTACGTACAGTGTAAAGTTCTACATTACACTGAGCAGGGCCATCATACAAGCAGAAATTCATATAGTAAACAAATGTCAAGAGGTAGACAAGTGAAATGTTTCGCTGGACAATGAAACATTCAAGATAAATAAACATCGGAAGAGCAGTACAAAACAGTATAGTAACAGTACATACTACATATGCAGGTCTTCTCTCACTATTACTAAATTTAGACGATAAAAAGTGTAACGGTCCAGATGGAATACCGAACTGCTTCCTCAAACGCTATGCCGAGCCTGTAAGCAAATACTTGTGCCTTGTGTACAATAAATCAATCTCCGAACAATGCCTTCCGGCAGAATGGAAGATTGCAAAAATAGTGCCAGTCCATAAATCGGGTGATACCTCTTGTCAATCAAATTATAGGCCTATTTCTCTCACATGTACTTGCTGCAAAATCCTGGAACATATTATCTTAAAATCCGTTACAGAGTTCGTTGAGGCAAATAATATTCTCCATCCCTACCAGCATGGCTTCAGGACTGGTCGGTCTACAGTTACCCAACTTGTTGAGATCCTACACGATTTCGCCAAAGCAATTAACGACCAAATACAAATAGATGTAATTTACCTTGACTTCTCTAAGGCCTTTGACCGTGTTTGCCATGCTAAACTGCTTTTAAAGCTTAGACTTGTACTAGGAGATGGGCCAATTTTTCGTTGGATTAACTGTTACTTATCTGATCGTCGCCAGTTTGTCCAGTTAGGCGCCCACACTTCTGAAGTTATGCCAGTCGTTTCTGGTGTACCCCAGGTTTCCGTTCTGGCCCCTATCCTGTTCCTTCTGTTCATAAACGACATAACTAGTCAGGTGGAATCCAAGATTAGGTTATTTGCAAATGACTGCGTGTTGTATAGAAAATTATTAAGCCGACAAGATCAAATTAGTCTTAACAAGGATTTTGCTTTGATAGCCCAATGGTGCGAGAACTGGCAAATGGTCATCAACTTTGATAAAACAGTTTCAATGTCGGTAACAAAAAATAAATCCAAACTTAGTTTTCCGTACGGCTATGATAGTATCTTCCTTAATACTGTCACTCAGTATAAATACTTGGGCATCGTCATATCATCAGATCTAGGATGGTCGGCTCATGTAGAGCACATGGCAAGCAAAGCGATGCGAAAGCTAATGTTTCTAAAGCGGGCTTTGCGATACTCTACGAAGGAAGCCAAGCTCTTGGCCTATGTGACGTTCATACGTCCTATCTTAGAATATGCGAGTGTGGCGTGGTTTCCGTTCGCGCAAAATCAAATAGCTACGCTTGAGGCTGTCCAGCGAAAAGCGGCGCGTTTGATCTGTAATAGATACAGATGCACCGACTCGCCTACGCAAATGCTGTCCGAGATCAGCCTTCATACACTAACCAGTCGTGCGATGCTGTACCGACTCAAATTTTTGTATCTCATCCTGAATAATAAGGTTAAAGTGGATCCTGACACCTACCTTTCATACAATACGTCTAGAGAAACCCGTCATAAGCATCACCTTACACTCCAAGAATATTTCTGCACTAACAATACATTTAGTTATTCGTTCTTCCCGCGAGCTATTCGTGACTGGAATGCTTTAGCACCGACGGTGGTCGCACAGCCTACCGTTGAAAAATTTGTTGAACTTGCTGGCCAAACTGTGCTGTCAGCAACGAGTAAGTGATTCTATCATTACTGTATTTATCATTGTTTTACTTACCAGGTAAATTGGAAATCTGGGATGTGATATTGTGGATGATATTAATTATTATATCTCATGTGCTTTTCCTTTTCTTTTTTTTTGCAGTACATAGTATGTAACTGAAATAAGTTGATTATGTGTTGTCATTTTACCCTACTCACTGCTGTTATCATAGGTTCGTTACCTTTACCATATTCTGTGTAGTTACCCTATTGTATACTTATGTGAATGCCTGTTCCACAATGTATACAAACCCTTGTAACCCACTCCTGTAAAAATCCCTGATGGGATTGACAGTATCACGAAATAAAATAAATAAATATGTCGCTTCTGCCGTATTAAGGGGGTCATTACTTAGTTATTTAACTAAACAACCTTGAGTATCTTGTGAAAGAAAATATATTCATACGCTCTTTAATAAGTATAGTCGTTTCAAGAATGATATTATTCATTATGCGCGGATTATTCAAAAGTCATGACAATTTCTTTTCTAGGAACTGCCAACCATATTGCTTGGCATATGCTTGGATAGACCATTGACCAGTGTTTCGGATTTCCTAAACCTGTTCCCATTTTGATATAAGTTGGAAAAGGTGTCGGGGAGAAGATGTATATTGAGCTGTTTCGCGTTTGAAGGCAATACCTAAACGCTAATATCTAAGTGGTAGTCATATATTTGTGTAACTCGATGCACTTTGAATTTGAGAAACAGCTCTCCAGTGTGGTTCATCCTAGTTGAGTGTAGTGTGGTGCATGCGTCCTAGTTGCCATGCAGCAACTTCAATGCTCGTCTCGGCGAGATTTTGTAAATAACCTTGAGTGTGTGTATGTACTGGTCGCTCTGTGTTTCTGTGTGTGTTCTTGCTTGTGTGCTTCACCCCATCGTTCACCCTTTATGCCACAGACAGACAGACGTAGAAACACAATAACAAACAAACGAACAAACAAACGTCTCGAAGTGGCGTACACACCTCGTATTCTATATCGTATGCATATGGTGTTTATGCTGTAGTTATACCTTAATTCCCTTCATAGTGTTATGGAATGCAGATTGCCGTTTGTTTCTTTACTTTGAGAATTGGAGTGGGGCCCTTTAGTGGGCACAAGAAAATAAAAGATGCCCATAAAACCTAAGTGAGAAGGAGCGTCAAAAGGTGACACACCTATGCATCAGGTTTTATGTTCGGTCAAATTTATTTAGTGAATACTGAATTTACCTCAGAAATATTTTCCCAGTTTATCATTTCTTAGCTAATGTATACTGAGACAGAGATATTCCGTAGTTAAGAAGATGGGAGAACTCTAACGCTATGCAATCTGTAATGTAGTTCATCTTAGGACAAGAATAATAAACTTTTTAAACGCATATAGTCAAACTCTTCAGAAAGCGTGCACAAACTGAGTTCACTAGTGCAACGCTGTGAATTCTTTTTTTTTTCTTTTTTAATATGCGCGGACCGATAATTAATCCTGTAATGCGGCCTTGAATGGTGGGAAGTGCTTCAATCGCACGTTAAATTTATTGTCTGTGTGATTTCCACGTTTGACAGTTAGTTCGAGAGAAAGAATTGAAATCTAAGCAGCAGCAATAATATTAACGTTTTACCTGCGCCAATATTGTAACTAAGTTCAGCGTCATAGTTTGCGGGCCATAATTTGGTTGTCACTTTATTATTGAAACAGCAGTCAAAATGACCCTATTGAAGTCATGGTGAGTTGTTAGATGCGCGGTAGACTCGTTTTAACGTATATGTTTTCAAATTTAAACCTACATTTTTTTAACATCGCAAAATGACGGGGACAAAGTTCGGAATACACTTGGGTTAGAAGATGCAATTCGGGGATTCTCGAACTGCGTCCACCAGTCTCAGCCAAACCAGAATCTAAAGATTATCGAGGACATGTTAGTTGCAAGCATTGATGTTACCTTCAACAGACCGTTCGAACAGCGCGACTACCTCCCTACGCTCCTATTGACTGACTAATAAGGCGCCCCAGCTAAACACATCCGGTAGTAGCACTTAGCTCGCAGGGCTAAAGATATTTACCATGCTTGTAAGCAACACAGTAATTGTGTCTTCTCTTTCCTCTCTTCGTTGTCCTTTGCGTTGTTTCCAAGTATGAAGCCTTAACGACTAGCGCAAGCCAACACCTTAATTTAAGAAAGTTTGTTCGCAACCTATATCGAACTGGACAGCGGGTGCTTGGAAAGACATTCCGTCTAAGCTTCGTGACCTTTTAGAAAATAATGTACTTCAACGGCAATAGTCAAAGCTAAGGATGCACAAAGTGTTAAGCAATCAAATAATGCGTTCCACAATCAAAAGTAGGTGATCACGAGAGTGATCTGTCGATTTGTTCTGCTCAACAATTTAAAACGTTTGTGATTATTCTGTTACGTGAGACAAGTACACTTCTTCACTTCTGCTGACATTCCTGTTGGGTTACATCCCAAAAAGATCTTTCTAGAAATTCATTTTTCGGACTTTCCGACTTCTAAGTATCAGCTTAGATTCCAGGCTTGCTTAGATTCGAGTTGTGGGATCACGAAGTGCCAAATTCAAACATAAAGTAGCTGCATAAGCTTATTGATTCTTTCAACAAATAAATATAGCGTAAAAGCGCATTGCAGCAGAGTATCGAAGCAGCAACCTCGGTCTCGATGATCTGTGAAACGCGCCGCAAGTCTGGTGGAGTTGTCCGTATGGCCAGCAGTTGTGGCGATAGTGTATCGCCACAGAGTAAATATGGTACAGAAGGCAGCGCCTATACATTACACCGAAGGCAAATAGACAAAAACGACATGTCGGTTACATCGGCGTCTACATAATACTAGAGTGTTAAGAGCTTAAGGAGGCCGTGTTGTAGGTTGCGTTCGGCATAGCTTGTACCGACAAGTGATATGCCTGAGTTCACATCGCGTGGAGCTCACGAACAGAGCTAAAGTGAGAGAAAACAATAAAAAGGAACGAAGACTGTAAAAACAAAGACAAAAAGACCAAAAAAAAGCAGTTGAAGCACGCCTTAGTTTACTCGAGGCTGACCAACCAGGCGCAATACCTGGAGATGTGTACAACGAAAGCGAAGAGCCCGAAAAAAAAAAAAAAGGATGAAAAAGAAGAAGGAGCAGAAGAAGAAAGTACCAGCGCGTACACTGATCGCGGTAATAACGTTTTCCTTTCCACTTTCCAATCCCTACGTGAAGGACTATGCTCACGCATCTCCCCCCCCCCTCACCTCCCCCTCCCCCCTCTTGTTTCTGCCATGCTGTACGCGCG
>NC_051154.1:239971988-240081988 GCF_013339745.2 Dermacentor silvarum | reverse complement strand
TGAACTCAAAGCCGATAAACAGGAAGGAAGTACGTGATAAACGAAATTATGGCGTCGGAAAGATTTAGGGAGCAGTAAAAATGGGCATAGCACGAAATTAGTGAGAATAAAGCTTGGAATAGGAAAAGGCAAGATGGATGCACTCAAAAATAAGCAGGGTAATGCCATGAGCAATATCGAAGATATATTAAGAGCAGCAGATGACTTCTATGCTGACCTACACATTACCCAGCGCAGCCATGCAACCTTCATTGAAAGTAGTGTCGAACAGGATACAGCGGCTCCTCTTGTAACTAGCGATAAAATTAGAAGGGCTTTGCAAGACATGTGCCGGGGAAAAGCGGCAGGAGAAGATGAAACAATAGTCGATTTAATCAAAGGTGGGGGTATATTAGAGCTGAAAAGCTTGAGGCCCTTCACACGCAACGCCTCATAATTTCGAGCGTATCAGAGAGCTGCAAGAATGCCAACATTATACTAATTCATAAGAAGGGAGAAATTAAAGAATTGCCAAATTACAGACCCATTAGCTTGCTCTCAGTATTGTGTAAAATTTTCACCAAGGTAATTTCCAATAAAATCAGGGAAACACTTGACTTCAACGAACGAAGAGAACAGGCTCCGCTTCGGGAAGAGTATTCTACAATGAATCACATCCTTGTCATTATTCAGGTAATTGAGAAATCAGTGAAGCAAAATCAACCTCTCTAAATGGCTTTCATAGATTATGAAAATGCATTTCATTCAGTAGAGATAATTGCAGTTATGGAGGCATTGCATGATCAAGGAGTACAGGAAGCATACGGGAATGTTTTGGCAAATATCTACAAAGTCTTCACAGCTACTTTGATTCTCCACAATAAAAGTAGAAAATATCTATCAAGAAAGGGGTAACGCACGGAGACACAATTTCTCCAATGCCATTCACTGCGTGGTTAGAGATAGAGAGAAAGGCAAAGGAAAGACAGGGAGGTTAACCAGAGATTATCTCCGGTTGGCTACCCTGTACCGGGGGAGGGGCAAAGGGATACGCTAGGTGAGAGAAAAAAAAAATAAAAAATGTCCTTCGTCAACTATGCGTCAACTATGCAACTATACAAACGTGTCCTTCGTCAACTATGCGATGGTGGACTTGTCTGATCTCTGCAACGAGCTGCTACGGTGATTCATGGCACAGTACTGTGATTAAACTCTGGAGGGCTGCCTTGGAGTCACGGAAGATTGACCATGGATGGGGTGGTTCCTCCTGAATGAAATGAAGAGCCGCATGGAGGGCTACCAGTTTAGCAGCTGTTGTTGATGATACATGGGACGTCTTTAGCTGTATTTTGACGGATCTTGCTGGAATCACCACCGCTGCAGCTGAACTTGTAGGTGTGACTGAGCCATCGACGTAAACATGTACGCGACCACAGTGAACCTCATGTAAAAGTTCAAATGTGGCCTGTTTCAGGACAAATGGCGGCATGTGAGCTTTCTTTGTGATTCATGGGATGGTGAGGCGTATTTCAGGTTTGTGCAGGCACCGTAAAGGGGAGGATGATCTTGCTGCAGGCATGTAGTTCGGTGGCAACGAGGTACGATTGGCAGCAATTATACGACTGAAAGTTGTGTGTGGCCTTTCTGCCGGTAAAGGAGCAAGATTGGGCGAAGGCAGTCTGGCAACATGCCGAATATTCTCCCTGAGAGCGTGAGTGACTAAGTACGTTGATATTGGGTGATCTCGCGCTATGACAATCGTTGCCGCCGTAGACGCACACTTCGGAAGACCGAGACACACTCTTAGGGCTTGAGCTTGTAGTCCCTGGAGTACACGCAGATTTGTTTTGTAGGTGTTGCCTAGCACAGGGAGGCTGTATCTTGCGAAACCGAGGAACAAGACATTAGGAAGCTGCAGCATTGAACGCACTGCATGGTTAGATGAAGTGTTCAAGCTATTAGACTGGGAAGGATTAGGAGTGAGGATCAATGACGAATATCTCAACAACCTTCGGCTTGCAGATGACATTGTCCTGTTCAACAACGCTGGGGACGAATCGCAACAGATGATTTAGGACCTTAACCGAGAACGTGTAAGAGTAGGGTTGAATATTAGTATGCGGAAGACAAAGGTAGTGTTCGATAGCCTAGCAGGAGAACAAGAATTCATGACCAGGGGTGCTATGCAGGATGCGCCGAGTTTGTCGTTCGCACGAGTTTCACCCGAGTTTGCTCGATGGCAGTCAGTGAACGGAGATAGCAAGGAACGTGCAAGAACAGCAGGCAAAAAGAAATGTCGAGGTAAAGCCGCGTATGACAACATGAGCGCACCCTGCGCGGCACAGTGATTCCGTGCTTCAAGCACACAAGACTGCACAGCAAAACGCGCCAGCGCCGCGTATTGTTATCAACGTATTATCACCATTTAGCAATACCGTGACTGTACCGCTGTCTATCTGCACACTTGCCTTGAGGCACTTGCCACGCCTTTCTAGGGCGCGTAAAGGGCGTGCCTCCTCTTTCAAGCATTATCTTTCTATCCTCCGTCGAATGCGAACAGGGCACATGCGGTGCATTGTTGCGCCTACACTTTCCCTCAATCGATTACGTTCAAATACAACAAATAAATAAGAAACACTTTATTTCTTGAAGTATCTGTTTTTCGTTTGGAATGCCATAAATGTTTGATAACAAACAGAGATCGAGCGAATTATTAAATTTTGCACTTTTTTTGCCGCGAGTGGCGACAGTGAGGCGAAAGCTTACAAGCGGATACATTTTAGAGGGTCGCACGCACGAGGGAGTTCATACGGTGAGCCGTCGCCAGAGGCGCTGCAGTGCTATCCTTTATAGGGTGCCTTGATGCCCGCGCACATCGAGGCACTCTAATACTTGATAAAGTCAGTCATGACAATGATCTTTCCATTCCCTGACTATTAGGGGAATGGCAACGCAGCGCTACGGCATGGTTGTTCACCGCAGGTGCTTCACTGAGGCGGCTATTAAGGCCGCCGCTTTACCAACTGAAACGACAGGAGCAACGGCTGTCACTGCAAAATGGCTGTGCGGTATTCTAGGGTCCGTAGTGACGCAGCACAGTGAAAATGCGCCCGTTTATCTGCGTGCGGGAAGCCTCCGCGATGCATTGCAAAGAAGAGCGCCCTGCCCAGTGACACAATTCATCGCTTGTCATCGCTTGCCCAGTGAAGGTGCCTCCATTCGCATGTATACGCAGAGTTTGAGTGTGTTGTTCCCTCCAATGTGCTTGCCGATTGCCTCAGCTGTTGAGCTAACAGCGATCGCAGATGGATACAGTAACGACAGCGCAGCAAACGCATTTTGGCGGGTTATGGCTCCTGTGTGCAGTTAGGAAATTAAACTTCGAACGCAGGAAGGGGTTGCAACTATTTAGTGTGCCGTGCTTGTGATGAAGAAATGACATCGCACTGGGTTTAAAAAAGCGAGCGTTTCTCGGCGCTGACCGTGTTTGCGACACTGCAGATCCGATACACCACCGATGACAGAGCAGCCATCTCACACAACAGCTGCGATACCTTGACGTTGGAAAACTACGCACTGCTCAGCATCGTCATCCACCACGGCTCATCGACGCCTTGCAAGCAGCTACAGTGACTTGCCGATAATTATTTGCTGTGCGCTACGTCGCTACAATGCAGACAATGAACCATGTTGTGGGGCCATCACAGCCTAAGAAGATATATGCATAAGCCAGCGAAAGTCGCCGCTTTGTTTTTGATAGTGGTTCTCAGTACATCACCGATGACAGTGTGCTGTGCGTATTTTCCGTCGGTGGTCAAGATTGTTGAGGCCTCTCAGTTCCGCACCACGTCGCTGTTGCCGGAAAATAAGTTGGGCGTGGCCCAACCGTGGCGGGCGCACGCACAAGAGTTACATGCCTCGCGCGGGGCGTGACGTATGGTTTTGATTGACACGCGAACTCGGGCCAAACTCGTACATCGCGAAACCCCCCTCGAGTTAAACTCGGGAACATGGTGGCAGCAACAGCAGCCTGTGTAATCGCATCCAGCGGCAGCAAGCGTCAATATGACCGTCTGGACCCGTTCACCTACATGTCCGACGTAGAGTTTCAGCGTCATTTTTGCCTTTCCAAAACGTGAGTGCGCTGGCTGTGTGACGAGTTAGGCGAAGGCCGTCGTCTGCGGAGATAGGGTGGCGGGCAAATGATGCTTTCCCAGCGCAGACTGGTGTGACTAGGCTGTGGAGGAATAGTTCGTGCGATCGCTTCGGCTCTCTCCTGTTTCAAGCAAGCTCGTCCACCGCGCCCCAGCCCCAGGCCAGGTCCGGCGTCGTCATCGGCGTCCTGGAGCACCTGCGAGCACCTGGGGTTCAACCCGGACCAACCAACCTGCGCAGGTGAAGTAGTCACATTATATTGGAAGATTCAGAATGGACGCCGGGCTGCCTTCCGGTGGGTGCAACAGGTGCCGAAATCAGTTTTCGCAGGTACACGGTACCGCTGCACTGCACGGGCAGAGAGGCGAAGGAAGTTACTGCGCCAACACGGACCGCCTCGGCCATCCGAACGACCACCTCTCCAGGCGGCAAATGATTTGGCTCACGTACTGCGTGAGCAAAAGCGTAGACATATAGATGTTGAAAGAGACCATAGACTTGTTTCCTCTATCGGAGCACGCCATCGCCGACTGGAGGAGCTACCCCCGTAAGGTCGCGAGGGACGAGCTGCTGGCGCGAGCTCCACTCGGTGGCCCTGGGAAGACAGCGCAAATTGACGAGTGCCTTCTTCGCGGCGAGCAAAAGTGCAATCGAGGCCGCCTAATGACGGGCGACAACGTTCAGCCGAGCCGCCAAAATTACGGTGGTGTTAAAGATGGTGGTCCATGGGTCTTCGGCATGGTCTGCGCGACCTGAGGGGTGCTGCTACTTTTCAAGTTCGACCGACGAAAGGCGGCGACTCTAGGTGCCATTATTGCAGCCAATGTTCAACCGGGGACCATTATTCATAGTGACGAATTGGCCGCATACAACTGTATCCCAAATTTAGTGGATGCTAACGGGGCTATACCTCAATCTGCATTGGGAGACAGTTAACCACAGCGTGCACTTTGTGGAAACCAACACGGGCGTTCACACGCAAAAAATAGAAAGTTATTGTCAAAAAGTGAAGCTCCACCTCGTCAGCAGTGGGTACAGAGTAACTGCACTGATGCTGGAGTCCCACCTGGGATGAATGTGGTGGCACTCAACGGCCACGTGCGCTGCTAAGACCCTTTCTTGCGTTTGTTAGAAGCCACGGATTGCTGGGGCTACCCAGTATAAAGACTCTTTCCTGCCGTTGTTAGAAGCCATCGCTCGGCGCTAGCCAGTATGAAGGTGCGTCACAATGTAAAAGAAAATAAAGGAGAATTTTTTTTCATCCTTGCATGAGTGTTTTCCGACATTCCTGAGTGCTTACACGGTAAGCGCGCGGCAAACCACTTCTGCGCTAGCCGACGCTCCCTTCGTCTCGCAGCCTTACTTTAGCGCGAGCAACGAGCGATCTGTTGAAAGCCCAGTGTAATTAATCAGGCGCACACCAATCTGTGCTCGGAAATGGGAGCTCCGCAAGCACGTAGCGAGCCGCACCAATTCAATCCAGAGGAAAGAGAAAGATCAACGAGCGATCTGTTCAAAGCCCAGTGCGAAAACAAAGCGCACACCAATCTGTGCTCGAAAATGCTAGCGCAAGCACGTAACGAGCCGCGCCAATCCAATCCAGAGGAAGAAAGAGGAGGGCGAGCGTGCCCTCGTGGTATAACGCGAAACGATTAAACTACACATTAGTCTAATACACATTCAGTGTACAACTTGTAAACTTTAAAACACCTATACCCTACGGTAATGTGACTAATATCATTGTACTAAATGCATTTATTTGATAACTTGCTTGTGCCTCTAATGCACTCGGTGGAACGACAAACAAGTGAAAGAATGCACGACCATGCACCGACCGTATGATGACGTGAGCCCCCTTTGTCGACCGCCCATATGGCAACGCCCAAGGGATGATGGCCACCCAGAGTGAATCTAGATAAACCAATGAAACTGGAGGTGTGCCGATGGACAAACTTTGTCTTGTTACCATTAGTTCTTTCATCTTGGGGCTTCGCCAGAGCTCGTGAAGATCCCGAGTTTCGCCAAACTCGGGGCATCCTGCATAGCACCCCAGCAGTCAGCTTATAGAAACTGTACAGGAGTACGTTTACCTAGGTAGTTAACTCACAAGGAACCCTCATCATGAGAAGGAAATTTACAGAATAATAAAAACTGGTTTTAGCGCATACGGCAGAAATTACGAAATCACGACCGGGCGCTTCCCGCTATCGTTGAAAAAGAAAGTGTACAATCATTGCATCCTACTGCTATCTAAGATATGGTGGACAAACTTGGAGGTTAACAAAGAAGCTTGAGAACAAGTTAAGGGCAGCGCAACGAACGATGGAATAAATATTAAGCGTAACGTTAAGAGACAGAACGGAAGTGGTGTGGATCAGAGAGCTAACGGGGGTAGCCGATGTTGTAGTGGACATTAGGAGGAAAAAAATGTGGTTGATCCCTCTTATATAGGAATCGGTATAGAACACGAAAGTGAAACGTGTCTTCACAGAAGTAGTGTAATGTTTATTGCACATTGATATATAATGTCTATTGGTGTTTTGTGGCTAAAGCGCCCTTAGGCGTTGATGCACCCACGCTGACGCCTGGTGGCACGTCTCCTCCATCACGACTACCAACGTCGATGACCATGAGCAACCGTCGTGCATATGGAAGCTGCACTACGCTGCACACGCTAGCACAACGCGAAAGACGAAGCACGTAACTGACACACTAATACAACGCGCAAGACAAAGCACGTAACTGAATCGTCACCGAGTCAAATCAGCGCGTACAGCACGTCGTAATTGCAGCCTCCGCGATCAACTTCAGAAACATTTTCAGAGCTAATTGCGGAGGCCACGCTCCGCTGTGCTGAGTACGGTGAACGCCACCTAGGTGGCGTTGGTAGTGCTTCTTGATGCCAGCGTCCCTTCGAATGCTGGCATCGAGGCGTCGTAGTGCTGAGACCACCGAAGCGTTCACTGTCGGTGCGCGTTAGTGTCATAATGCAGTACTTCTCTTTTCTGCTCGTAGGCGGCGGCACCGCCCCGAGCAAGAGCGCGGGTACACGGAGGAGTGTTAGATATATAAGGCGCGTCTGTGTAGCTCTCTGCAAATGCGTTTGTGGCGCAATGGGTTAAACGCTCGGTGATATATCGTCGCGGACCGAGAGGTCGTGGGTTCGATTTCCAAATTTTGCATGTTTGTGGAACTTTTTCTTCTGGTTTCTTTCTTTGTATTATGTTCGTGTACATTGTAAGCTGACGTATTTCCGTGACGGAAATACGTCAGTGAAGTCTTGGTGGACCCCGGCATAAAACACTTTCGTGTTAAAAAATGGGGCTGGGCAGGCCATGCAATGCTTAGGTCAGATAACCGGTGGCCTATGAGAGTCACAGAGAGCGTGCCAAGGAAATGGGAAGCCTTTGTAGAGGACGACAGAGAACTAGGTGGTGTGATCAAATTAAGAAACTTGCACACTTAAGATGGTGTCAGCTGGCGCAAGACGGGAGTAATTTGAGATTGCTGGGAGAGGCTTTCATCCTGCAGTGGACATAAAATTGGCTGACGATGATGATGATGACACGGAATGAATGAATGAATGAATGAATGAATGAATGGCTGTATGAAATGGACATTCCTGTGGAACACATCGGAAAATTTCTGACGCCTACGTAGCGTGTTCTAACCCTAAATGAGAAAAAAGAAAAAAGAAAAGAAAGGACACGTAACGTGATTCCGCTTAAAGGACGCGGACGACGATAATTTCAGAAGTCACAGCAGTATTTCTATCTTACATTTTTGCGTTTACCAGCATTAATTAAATTACTCCTTAAAACTGTTTGCGGTTTGCCTTGATAAACAAACTACGAGAACTTTGTCTACCTACGTACGTAAAGTACAGAATGTCTGGCTGTATAGCCTGCCTGTGTATTTTTGGAATATCAGTATGTTCGCAGAGTCAGCAACACTTATCGCCCCCTGGTCTACAACGACACAAAGGAAAATTACTCCAGTACGCAAGTCTGTTAGCTGTGCTGCTGAGTCTGCGATGGGAAGCAAGATTGGGAAACGCTGTGTCGAAAACAAGACGTTTGCCGTTACGTAATAATTGCTTCTTCTTCGTAGGTAAATAATCGTGATAGGATCCGATCGATAAACACGCTTCTTCGTAAATGTTTTGCGAGAGATTTATGAGAGTATATTAGGCAAATTTGTTGCGCAACAGCTTCGAACGCTCACTCTTCATATAGTCCTCATCGATAAAGGCCGCACGTTTTCGAAACCCAGTGCGCAGAACAAGTTGGTTCGCGGAAAAACGGCGCATCACGCAACCTTCTTTGCTCAACCGAAGCTCCACTTAGTCATTGAGCCGCTTCAGAAGGCGAACGAGGAGCGGGGATTGCAGAAGGTTTATTTATTTAGTCAGATTTGCTGCGGAAATAGAGAAGAAACAAATAATCTGTACAGGAAGTCTCCGTCGTATGCGCCTTTATTAAAAAACACTACTTTCGGAAGCGCTTGGAGCATGGTCGCTTTGTTTTATTAGCTTTTTATGATCAGCGGAAAGAGAAAGAAAGAAGAAAAAAGAAAACGATGAAAAGCGCTATACGAACATCACGAGCGCGGGTATATATCTGGCAATGTTATTTCAGTGACTTCGTTTTTATTATTTTTTTTTCTGCCCGAATCAAGTTTGTTCCACCACCTCCTTCCTATTTCAGTGATGTTAGTCGAAATCAGTTCTAGTACATTAGTCAACGTGAGCCTGTATAGTGTTTCCGCTGAAGTGCATGAAATGACATGCTTGTGCAGCTTTCTCAGCTGAGCTCTCCATCGCGCAGTGCCTGTGTGAGGTAAATGGAATGGTCCATAGGAACGCCATTTTCTCTTTTGGTTGTGCATGCGCAATGGCACCGGGAACGATTCGAAGGGGCCTTGCAAAAGCGCCACACTTGCGCGAGCTTCCACATTACAGTCATTTCCGTGATATTAGTCGCAGTAAGCGATGGAGGGGTTCACCTAAATCAATAAATATTTTTTTTTGCATAAGCATATAAAGCTACTCGCTTGCGTAACTCGCCGTACCGAGCTGTATTACATTACGTATGGATACCCAGTTCTTGAGACAAATCAAGCGGTTTGTTGAGATCACCGTCTCCCTTCGGTAATAAATATCTTAAGGTAGTGGAAACGATACAAATGGTTCCGCCCTCCAGAAAAAGATGCAATAGTGCTAGCTGGAGATGTTAGCCTATATCACATTCTTGGCACGCCACTCGGGCGTTGAACATGTCGCACTTGTCGCTGCGCCAGACGACTTCTTTTGGGGTGAGTATTGTGTTGAAACGCTTCATTCATGTAGCCTCGTCTTCTCCGCAGAGCGGCGTACATACGAAGAGAAGGAAGATGAGAGGAACGCGCGTGCGATAGAGCATGCGCACGAGATCAAGATGATGATGATAAAAATGTATTTGTTGAAGGATGGCTCGAAGGCCTATTATGTGGAATAGGAAAGGGAGATGGGAGGAGTATTCAGAGCCGTCCAAGAAGCTGCGCGCCCTTGGCGAAACCCAAGAGCGAGTCCAGAATGGCCCTGTCGGAATCCGCTAATCCAGTTGCCAGCCTAATCCACTCCTCGTAGGACGACACTTGCACCGCCCTCAGGTGGCGGTCCCGCTGCTTAGCGTAGCGCTGGCACTGCCAAAACAAATGGGCTGCGGATGGTCGCGGGGCCACGCCGCAGTCAGGGCACCTGTACCCGGAGTGCGGCGGGGCACAGGTGCCCTGGGGTGCTTCTTGGCCCTGCGACGGAAGGGAGTCAGGAGATGGGAAAAGAGGGCATCTCTCCCTGCGTGGCCGGTACTGCCGCCCCCGCTCCAGCACGCCCTGTGTGAGGACGAAGCCGGAACGAAGCCTATGCAGCAGCACCTGCCCCGACCTGGGAATACCCACGGAAAGTGGGTTTGGGTCTGGCGGGACACTCGCACCGAGTTCCCTCTTGCGTCGGTTGGCTGCTGCCCTCAGAGCTCTGTCTGGGTCATACGGTGGTCCTTTTGTCGAGCTATTTGTGCTGGTGCTGAGGGTGTCTGAAAGGTCCTGGGAGACGACGCGGTTGGAAATTAGGGCGCGCGCGGCCTCATGGGCTCTCTCATTTCCCTCGATGCCCTGGTGGACCAGGGATCCAATGAAGTGTTGCAGTGACCCTGCAGGTCTCCGCACGCCTGAAGGTCTGCTTGACTAGGAGTACTTCTGATGAGGCTGTGTGGCGAGACTTGCAAGCATGCAGTGCATATTGGGAGTCAGTGTATACATGTATATCGATGTGTTTTGCCTGCGTGCTGCTGGAGACCCGGTCTACTGTCCAGTATATCGCCCGGAGTTCAAGTTCCGTTGGGTCGTCGGCATCAGCAGTTATGAAGGTAGAATGTGTCGCACAAGAACCGACTACGTGGTAGGCGACTGATCCCTTACTGGTGCGTGGGTCGAAAGCTGCGTCAGTGTACTTGGCTTGGTGGTGCGTCTGCCAGACTCTGCGCGTGACGCGCAGCAAATGCTGGCCGACGGTGCGCATGCTGTTCGCCCGTGTTTCGGGGCGTTGGCGTAGTGTCGACGACAGCAATGTCATCTCAAGGTGGAATTTCCGATGGCAGTTGGGATAAAGTTTATGTGTCCTTTCCCATGTAGGCCAGTATCGTCCTGCTTTGTATGGTGTGCTTCAGGCGCTTCTCGTGGCCTGCCTTCAAAGGTTGCGCGAAGGGTATATCGATGCAGCTCCTCGACACGTGTGTGCTTCGGGAGCCCTGTGATGACGCGAGGAGCGACTTTGTGGAGAGCTAGCTGTGTCCAGTGCCGAGCAAGCAGCTCATAACAGCGTGCTCCGTATATCTTTCGGGATGTCAGCAAAGCACTCACAAGTTTTTGGCATACGTCAGTACCAGCACCACCCATGCGGAAGCAGATCCGTTTTATGAGATGCATAGTCTTGTGCCACATCCGGCGAAGGTCAGCGAGCCACGCATCTGCTGTGCCTGTGTAGTCAATAGGTATCCCGAGAACGCGCACTGGTTTTTCCGATCGCTGCAGTGTTTAGCCCCCTAGAGTGAGCGTGAGGGCAGCTCCATCTTGCGCTGATCCTCGGATCAGCACCTACGTTGTCTTCTCTGGAGATGGCCGCATACCTGTTTGTGGCAGGTAGTGGTCATTAACGGCCAAGTGCCGCCTGCAGGGTCTCTTGCTGATTGTGAATGGGTCTTGAGGCAGTCCATAACGTGATGTCATCTGCGTAAATGGTGAATCCCAGTTCGGAAATTTCCTCTAGTCGCTGAGCCAGGCCTATCATAGTCAAATTAAAGAGCAGGGGTGACAGTATAGAGCCTTGTGGGATTCCCACCATGTATGAATAAACCTTCCCGACGTCTCCGTCTAGCCGTGCGGAAAAAGTGCGATCTTAAAGGAAAGAGCGCACGAAGTTGAGTGGGCGGCCTGTGATTCCGTGCCTCTCTGCTGCTTCGATGATGGCCTCATGCGTCACAGTGTCAAAAGCTTTTCGGAGGTCCACTGCTACGAGGATGCTCGGATGACGGTTTCCTCAACCGACCGTCTTTCGACGCAGTACACCTTCCTTCACAAGCAGGAGGCTGTCATGAGTGCCAAGGTTTAGTCGAAACCCTGTCTGTGCTGGACGGAAGCGACCCTCTGTTTCTACAAAGTGAGATATGCGCGTCAGGGCCATTCGCTCCGCCAGCTTACACGTAGTAAGTGTGAGCGATACTGGGCGCATGTTCAACAGCACATCTGGCTGTTTGTTTGGTTTAAGTATGTGTGTGAAGATCGAATGCTTCCATCCTGCTGGGATTTCACCGTTGACCTACACTGCGTTAATATCATCAAGAAGTTGCTTCTTTGCGTATTCTTCAAGATTCCGCAGAGCCGCCCACGTCACGCCATCATGGCCTGGTGCGCTGCGCGCGTTTATGGAAGAAAGTGCCTGTTCGAGCTCGAAGAGCGAAAATGGGGCCTGGAGGCCCTCGTCGGTCATTGACGGCGCTTTCCGGTAAATGCCGACGTTCTCGGACCTCGACGGTTGGGGAAAGAATGTCTTCGCGGAATCATCTTGGAGCTGGCTGACTGACTGGCCAGTTTTGAGCCGCACGTTTGAAATAGCACTGCGTGTTTTGCGCTGACCTGACATAGCCTTGAGCTTGTACCACACCTTATGGAGGCCAGTTCTTTCATTGAATGATGAGCAGTGCTGGCTCCAACGTTCCCGATACAGGCGCTTGGCGTATCTTCTAGCGACGGCAGTGCGACGTCGAAGTCGCACACGAAATCAAGAAAAAGTTCTGTGTCGTTCGAAAGCCTTGTCCATCCCCTGCGATGGAGCCGGCTCTCTCAACGCGCTGAGTCTTATTCGCCATGCTTTCTCCGAAGTGGTCAGCTCGGAAAGCCCCGTCAGTTATTAAAAAAGTGCAGCCCACCATGACCATGGTGGGCCGCACGCTGCTGTTCCTGTCACTACCTTGCATTGGTAGTGTAGGGAGTGCATAGGGTTTCAGGCTCCCAGTACTCCAATGTACATTCAATACCAAAATCCGCGAAACGCCACAAGGCCCGACTCCAGCCATGGTCACGTGGTGTGCTACATCTCTTCGGTACAGACAGCGCATGTTCAGTGTTTCTAACCACGCCATTTGCTGAATCTGATCGCGCACTTACGGCATTCACACATGTCTCGGGTTCTTATCGTGTGTCTGGGGAAGTGGTGTTTCATGTGAGCGGCGCGTAGGTTGTCTTGGTGTAACGCTGCAGCCTATCGTTGCCGTTTCAGTCACCGTTGTCACCGTAGCCACAATGGAGCCACGAATTCTCTAACTCCACCACGTTTTGCATGCGGATATGGCAGCTGGTAGGGGTAGTAATTAAAACTCCTAAGTAGGTGCTTTTGTAGTAACGGTAGAAGAGCAACGCTATTGTATACCTCGGCACGGCGACGCTGGCGTTAAAAGCGGCCCGCTTTGTTCGTTCATTTCTTTCTTTCTTTCTTTCTTTCTTTCTTTCTTTCTTTCTTTCTTTCTTTCTTTCTTTCTTTCTTTCTTTCTTTCTTTCTTTCTTTCTTTCTTTCTTTCTTTCGACTACGGACTGCTAGTTCCGCGTCGAACATGGTAGTTCCGAATGGTGATCAGCTGTTGCTATATAGCAAATTAATGTGTGGTATAGAGGCATCGGTGTCGATATCACCGCGTCGTTTGTCGATGCGCTAAATGTGTTGCAGAGTAACATACTTCAATGCTGGCCCAGTTGTCCTCGGTGAGCATTTTGTCCCTAGTACAGTCGTAGTGACAGGCAGATAGCTGACAGGGAGCTGTCAGGGATGAAGCAAATGCACACAAGTACTCTGGTACAGAGACGAGAGCAGATGGCGCATCTTAGAAAGACGTGTTATTAGATTAGAACCAATAGGTGTTGAAGGAATCAGCGCCTAAAAAAAAGATACACACAAGAAAAAATAAGGTACGAACACAAGTACCCTTTATTTGTGTGCGCCTTTTTTAGCGCACTGAACTGACCAATTATGCAAAACCAACCAGCCCGACTGTACGTCTTCCGCAAGAACCAATAGGGGCGTGAAGTACTTTGCTCACCTGATCTCGTACACCAGTAAGAAAGACGGCAGCGCCTGGGGCGCTGCGGTAACCTTTTGGATTGCGCTGACGATGACTACCTTTGACCTCCTTCGAGGCTCGAACATGGTAAAATTTTCGCTGACCACACTGAGACACAGTGAGGGCCGCTCTTAAGGTTAGTCACCTTTTTTCGAACTTCACGCTGTCATGGAGGGAAGGAGGTCACCACGAGTACACAATTAAACAACGAAAACACATCAAAGTAACCAGCTTGTTCGTTCTTTTTTCTTATTTTTAAATTTTATTTTGGCCAGTGTTTCGCGTCTCTTTCCCCTGACGCTCAAAGACAAAGAGAGTCAGCCTGACAAGCGTGACTAATCCACCAGAGCAGCAATGGCATTTAAGAGTGACAGCTGCGTCCCCGTCGCACTGAGGTGAAGGCCAAACAGGCACGACGTGTTCAACAATACGTCCTGCGTGTTTCGCCACGCGTGGAGCCGATCCCGCTACACCATCTGCTGTTAGAGACGCGCTGCGTGGCTGCGTATACACGCACACATATGTAGAGAACGATGCTGTTCGACACGACGGCATGACGGCATCTGCGAGAAGTAGGCTAAGTGCTCGGCCACGAGAAACAACGCGCGTCGACGGGAGATGTCGTTGGGGCCTGTAGCAGGCCAGGTCACGACGGGGGTTGCAGGGCGCAGGGTCTGAATGCTTGACCGCACTCAAGACCAAATGAGTATTATAAAAAGCTGATCCTGTGAATCGATGAGAACAACGCGGGAGAATCGCTGCGCTCGTTCACGTTGTGAAGCCTTTTTTT
Organism: Dermacentor silvarum; assembly: GCF_013339745.2. Lineage (NCBI taxonomy): Eukaryota > Metazoa > Arthropoda > Arachnida > Ixodida > Ixodidae > Dermacentor > Dermacentor silvarum. Next base: position 240,067,417 of record NC_051154.1, on the reverse strand, counting down.
TTTGTGTGTGTGTGTGTGTGAAAATATCAACAAACACTATGCACACTATACATACACGAACATGCAACAAGCATACAAAGAGTGTCTCTACGGTAGCCATCACGGAAAGCACAGTCCAGTACCTATAGTATGGTGTCCCATCACACAGGAATGAAAGAATCCACACAAGTTCTTTTATGTGTACACATATAAGGACAACGCGGCAGCGATATCAGCGATATCAAGGCAAAACACGTTATATTGCTTATGTTTTAACGGGAGTAAACGACAACAACAACAATCAATCGTGTCTTGCTTACTTAGATTGCACTTACATAGGACTTAGAAGTATATTTGGGCTATGAGAATAACCGGCCCTAATGAAGCCTACTTTTCAAATTTTCTTAATTTATTCAAAAAATAAGGAAAGAAAGAAAAAGAAGGAAGTGACTAATGTCTCACGTTTAGTTCTCCGTACTTTGAACACACGCTTAACACACTTTGTCGTGAGTTCCTCTGCGACAACGGAATTTGGTGCAAATCTTGAGACTAATAGTTACGTCTCAAAGAGATGGGCGGGAAATGCAAGTATAACTAAATAAATTACCTCTACAGTGACTTACTGGCAAAAACGGGAATAGCGAATTTTTAAAACATTTTTTAGCTTAAGTAAGAAAGAACCACATTGTCTTGTACGCGCATGCTTATGTTCAGTATACTTAACTACGCGCGTCAAACAGCTCCGGAAAGAAAACCGCGCGCCAAGTTTGAGGAGATAGGTGGATGATAAGCGAACCTTGTCTGAGGTTGCGCACGAGTTCCGAATAGGTGTTAGCGAGTATAACGTGTAATCTTAGGCACGTATTGGCTAGCTGAGGTTTTTTTTTCTTTGTTTTGCAACAAACGTGCGATTTACGTGCACTTCCGCACCCACGTAAGCTCTTATTTTCCTTGCCTTTATCCACGCACGCATCGCGCACGCATGAAAGCGTGGCGGAAACGAATCCGGAGTCACGGTTCTCGATTATAACGGTGGTCTCGCATTGATTACTACACGCGTGGCGGCGCGAACAACCGGCAGCTTGCGGCGGTTTATCCCGCTGGGCTGCACTGACGATCACGATCTCTCTTTTCCTCGCACCACATTATCTGCATAAGGGTCAGTCTTGGTTGTTTTTCTGTCTGTGCTCCTCGTATGAAACTACCGAACGTTTCATGGCAGCCGGGTGAAACTAGTCTCACTGATTTTTGGGAACACCAATACCGCGCGCATGCAATTGCCCAGCAGTGCGCACTGTGGAAGCCTGGATATCTTCTTTGACTTTCTCCTCCTATGAACTTTCGCTTTAATTCATTTCGCATTTGTTACCTTCTCGTTTCCTCTCTTACACTTTAATTTGCCCTTTACCCTCACGTTCAAATTGCCTAGAATTGAGACGTTTCGTTATTGCGCGAGTAGGTAGTTGAATGTGTGCAGGCTGCGCTACCATTGCTTCGATGTACGAGTCTACGAGCCCGACTGTGAGACACAATCGCGTAAACATCTGCTCCTATTTGAGCAACAATTTGCTCCTCCGGATGTGTAGAGGAAATCGGGGAAGTTATGATTTCGTTCGGGCACAAGATGTTTTACAACTTTCAGCATGTTGGGGAAACAGAAAAGGAGCGAGAATATATCATGAGGTGAGGTAGGTCACATCGGTCGGAGACAGATTATGCGAAGGAATGGAAGTATGGGAAGAATGAAAATGGCAGCGGACAAAGTGCGCAGAAGTTTGCTATTAGAGAGACGGAAAAGTAAGTGAGAAGCAGCAAGTTGCAGGAGCAAGTAGTAAGGATGGAAATAAAAGATTTAGTGAAGAAAAGAATAGAAGAGAGATATGAGTCTGTATCACAGCATCTCATATGAACTTACTATTATTTTTTCGGGAGGATTGGCCGCAAGGTATATGGGGAATAAAAGAAACTGAAATAAAAGCTTCCAACTCTGCATCGTACGGAAACTTCAGCATTGCCTCTGCAAACGTCACCCAACGGGTGTAGGGTTCAGGTACGTCTGGCTTCAGTCCAGCCTGTAATATACGTACAACTCAAACTTGAGTTATCTTGAAAAATGGATTCAATTGGTTGCTTTGTTTTCATTGTTGTTATTTACAACAAAAATACAGGCAGTTGGCGACTTTAGAGGGGACTATCCGAACATTAGCAACAATAAATTCAAGCTGAGAAGAAAGATTTTCTTCGTCAGCAGAATACTCCGTACTGGGTGCTTTGTCTTCGGAATGGATGGTAATGTATTTTTCTCATGTTTTCCGATGTCTCCTATACTGAAATTCTAAGCCCCACCGGCGAGAAGAAATCTGTAATGAATTCGACATCTCCTTTGTAGGATCTCGGACTGACATCTTGTGGGTAGGAGCACTTTGTGGGTTATATAGCCCTTCTTTACTCTTTCAGTGTTTCGTGTTTCAGTCTGGTGTACCTGAATTTGTTGTCCAGGAAGTGGTCTCAGCCATCAGCATGCAAAGAAGCAAAGCTTGGGGAATACAATGGCCTCCCTTATTTGTGCCGTTTTTCTATACTTTGTGACTTGCTGCTTCGATTCGATTGCGTTATTCTTGCGAAAGCACTTAACAGCGATAAAAGACAAGTACAACAAGACGGGCGCCAACGATTGCTTTGTTTTCATAGCATTTATATGGACCCTCCAAAGGAATTTTCGCCGTCGTCGTTGGCTTTGACGTCAACGTCCGCGGTGAAGTTTCGAACAAAGTTGAAGTGCTACAAGACTCCGCCTCGCGCGTCGTCTGCGGTGGGTGCGAGAAAAAGCGTGCGAGGGGGAAAAGCGAGGGATGCTTGATGCGTGCCGTCCTCCCGCGTGGCCAATGTTGGAGGTCACTTCATCAAACGCGCGTTAAGGGGAGGAGGGTGCAGGTGCGCTCTACGCCGGTCGTGGCTGCGCATGGCTATCCGCGCGTCTGAGCGCATACGCGGGCCCCGCGCCGTATCTGGGAGGTAATCTGCGGAGTGTGCGAAGTCTGGGCGAGCCGAAATGGCTTGTCACTTCCCGCACACCTAGTGCTGGGAGATGCGTAATCTCAAGTGTCGGACATGGGTTGAAGTGAGAGGTAGTCAGAAGCGATCGCTCCCCGAGACCGGCTTTCTTCATCCTCCAGCGTTGTGACAGCGAGTGTTTACGGCCACCCCAGCAATTCTGGACATCGCCTTTAGTTCATCGCTTTTACACCACGTGGCGTACAGACCTTCAAGATTCAAAATTGGCGTCATGGCGCACGCAGTGGACTTGACAAAAACAGAATACACATTAAAAAAAGAGCCACGCCAACAACTTTCACCGATAGGCGCGAATCGGGAATCTCCTGTCTGATAACCGCCACGTGTATAAGATGAGCGGCCAGCTGGTCGACTGTGAATTCGCAGTTTTGCTGCAATTTGAACGCGTACAAGAGTCTCGGTCGCGCTTCGAGAAGGTGGGTGCCGGATCTCGTAAAAGTGACCTGACCTCCCTCCATCTCATGCCTAGTCCAACTTTTTTTGTCCGATCGGATTGTTGTGCGGCTTCACCAGGTGTCTTAGAAAAGCAAAAATTCACCGACCGATTACGATACTCCCTAATGCGAAATTTGAGCGTGCTTTCGTATGCGTGTTTTCATTTTGCGATGTATTGGCTGGCGCGGACAATCTGTCTCGTGCGGTATGTTGCAGATGGTGCGAAGTGTGGGGCGACTGCCTCGCTAATCTGGAGCTCGCGAGAGCCAGCGCGTCGTAGACACCGAGCCTGCTCTCCTGGGACAGTACCTTCGCTCGTGCCAGGCTTTTCGTATGCTGCTTTCCGTGACTTTTCAAAACACTTTAACTCAAAGGGGACCAAAGTCATGGCTACCATTTCATTTTTTTATCCGAAAAAATGCGATTGTTTGCTGAACTGTAGCATGACGAAATTCGGCTGCCAGAGCATGCGAAACCGAAAGTGGGAGGCTGCCGCGCGCGCGTAGCCGTGGTCCTTGAGGCCACGTTCTGCTGACGTCAACTAGAGGCAGGCATCCAGCGCGTTGTGGCCCCTCGCACTATTTCTTTTTATATGACTTCTCTTCTTTTTCTTTCTGGGGTTTTACGTGCCAAAACCAGTTGTGATTATGAGGCACGCCGTAGTGGAGGGTTCCGGATTAATTTTGACCACCTGGGGTTCTTTAACGTGCACTACAACGCAAGCGCACGGGCGTTTTTGCATTTCGCCTCCATCGGAATGCGGCCGCCGCGGCCGGAATTCGATCCCGCGATCTCGTGCTCAGCAGCGCAACGCCTTAGCTGACTGAGCCACCCCGGCGGGTACTTTTATATGAAATGAATTAGCCATTGCAAGACTTTTCAAATGATATCTATGAAGCTATGCTGTGTAAGAATCAGGGAATATTGAACTGCTCAAAATTATCACTGATCACTAGCTCCTCGGCGCTATTCGCAATATTTTTCAGCTATACTCGTTCATTTATTGTCACTTCAATAGTTTCCTCTGGCGACAAGGACAAATAACGGTTATAGCTGCCACAGTAGAAATGTGTTTGTTCTTGTTATTGACTCTTCACTTGATATCCTTAAAGTTATGGGTTGTACACACCCGACAACAGCAAACTTGCAAAATCTATATCACTAGTCACTCTCAGTATTTGTCATATTGCTCACCTAACGGCTTCTTTATTGACACTTTTATCCTACCCTACCACGACGCGGAAAATAAAGACAATCAAAGTAAAAAGTTGATTTTAATAACTACTGACTAATAATGATGTTCCTAATTATAACAGTTAAATCACTCTTTAAGTTACATTTTATTTGATATACATATAGTTAAGATTTGTAAGTAGTCAAGAACACTCATCACTAGTGATCACTAGTATTATGACCCTGTCTACTATATATTCAGAAAGAAGTTTGATGAAACTGATTCATAGAAATGACAATGAATAAATGAAGACTACCTCGGTCTTACTAGACAAAGTGATTTGTCATCACTAGTAACTCAAGCCTACCACTTCCTAGTTATAATATCTGAATTATAATTTTTATACCTTTTCATTTGATATCCATGACGCTATGCTAAGTAAGTGCACATCGAACGGAACCTATCACTAGTTATCACTAATGACTCGGAATCATCAATTAATATTAGTAAACTAAAATAATCATGTAATCACTTTTTAATTGATGGCATTGACCACGTGCACGAGCCAAGGCTACCACTGTTATACCAAACAAATTGATTTGTTATCACTAGTGATTCGGTCCTCAGATATCCTAGTTACTATAATTGAATCAGCCCTTGTATGACTTTTAATTTTATATACATTACGCTATACTGTACAAAATACGAGAACATCAAACAGAGCGTATCACTAGTGATCACGAATAACCGGGCATAATTATAGTCAGCAGCGGTAACCCAAGAAATAGTCATTTAATGACTTTTGAATTGATACAAATGACGACGTATTTGAATAAAGGTTACCACACTCATATATGTCAGATTGATTCGTGATCACCATTAACTCATTCCTAGCACTCCTAGTTATCATAATTGAGTCACTGTTTGAATGACTTGTCATTTGATATCCATGACGCAGTGCTCTATGAAAGGTACGTAGACTCGGCGTTATAAGTTAGCAATGGTAAACAAAATGCTCATTTAATTAAAGGGCGTATAACCCCAATGACGACGTGCATGAACCAAAACTACCATTATTCCAGTAAAATTAATAGTAAAGCTACTGACTTCTTCATACCAGTTCCCAGCAGGCATCATTGTGTAATCACTCGTTTTATGACATTTCATTTCATATCCGTGACATTACAGGTGTGTAAAACTGAGAGGACTCACCATAGTATGTTAGTAAGTAGTGATCGCTAGTGACTAGAGTCCTATTAGTTAACTGTATTGTGTAATTAGTTAATTTCGCAATAATTCAGCGTAATTACTGATTGACCTTCAATGTTAAGTTAGAACGTAATGTTTATATTTCGAAATACCAAAACATTTTACTATGAGCCGAAATTTGAGAAAAAGTAGCGTGTGCAGCCGTGCTTAATGCTTGGATGTCACTTCCATAAAGCCATTCGGTCCGCTGCTTTTTGCAGAATCTGGAAGTGTCATCTTTCCTTGTACATCAGGCCGCAAATCTGCACCATAGTTGCACATTCGAGTCCATGAGTTTTAACATGGTCGACGAACCATTTCCCTTCAATACAACGACGGATGAATCTCCTGTAGTGCTGCCGCTTTGCCGCGTAGTGGCCGAAAAAAGCGCCCCAGAAAAGAAATTTCAACCAGCGTAATAAAACCAAAGTCGACCTACATATAGAGGGAGACCTAGAGTATATGCCACTAGAGTGAAATTATGGTATGAATTATCGCTGCACTGCAATCAGCATTTTAAAAATAACGACATACTTATTAAACAGGCCTACAAAAGTGTCCCAGGAAAAGAAGTACAACCAGGTAATTAAACTAGACGCGACATATAGCGTAAGACCGTGCCCAAAGTGCAATTTCCGAAAAACGAGGCACTGCTGAGCAATCGATAAAAAAAAAAAAAATGCTTCAAATAGGGTTATGCCCACCGCATTACCCCAGGGTCGGCTTCACCACAGTAGCCAATGTCTCGGATTCCTGGACTTATCATTAAGTGAGATCTGTTCATGTTTGCGTGTGCGCGCCTGACACCGTGTTGTTAATTTAAAAAGTAAGCCACTGCTTACTGAAATTTATACTGCGATGAAACTAGAAACCCTACTTCGTGTACTTGTGTAATTCATTGCTATCGTTATCAATGCTTCGTTTTTCGAGTGGAACTGCGCCTTTTTTCAAATTTTTTCTCCCGTTCAATATAAACGTACAGTTTTTGAGGCAAGAATTGAAGCGTGCAGCAGCTTGATTGTATTTGCATATTAAATTGTCGCTCTGTCAATGTATGTAAAAGGGTAACTGTCGGCGCTTTGTTGCTTGCGCCAGGAACGCAGTCACAGAGCACTGGCGTTGAGTGAGCGAGTGCGATTCGCGAAATTCGAAAACCACGATGATATCTGCGCGACCATGGTTGGCCGTGCTTCCGTTTACCGCCTTGCTAAAACTAGCAGGCTGGAATAATAAAATATGTCGGAATCACACCCAGCTGGGCCGTATTCAGGATCGATCGTTTTCTGGGGTGTCACCTTCAGCGGAAGCTGACTGGCTAAGCCAGCGGGCATGCAGAACGCCCGTCACTCCAGTTAGTTGTCGCGCCAGACGCCACCTCACGCAAAAGCGGAAGTATCCCCGAAAGATGATCAACAGAGAATGCAGCCACTGGGTGACCGCCATCGCCTGTGCCTGAAGGCTTCCTGGAGGACTCGCACCAAGATAAGCGTCGTTGATGCGAGACGCAGCACGAAGGTCAATTCGCTCGCTGCTGCTGCCGCGCTTCCTCACTCCATGCTCCTCACTTCCGCGGTCATTGAGTGAGATATGTTCATGTTTACTTGTGCACGCGTGACACCATGCTTGTTAATTTAGTTAGTAAGCGAATGTTAACAAGTTTATACGGCCGATAAGACAACTATCCTTACTTCGTATAGCTGTCTACTAATCTGCTATCGCAATCGATGCTTCGCCTTGCGGGCGAAACTGAGACGTTTTTTTCTTCGTTTGCTCCCGATCTTAACGCGCGCGCGCGCGTAGCATGGTGCTCTCAAATGAGTTTGTGTATATTTGTATATTTTGTAATTGTCAATTTTACAAATGTCAGCATTATTTGGAGAACAAATGTCATATTTTTCATTTGCCTTTCACAGCGGTCGCGGCCGTGGAGATCAACGACGATAACACGAGTCCGTAGGAAAACACCAGTCTGGATGAAGGTCGATACTAATTTTAAAGCCAAGCACAATCTTACGATTCAATCGCAAAATCGCGCGTCGAAGCAGTTCCACCTCCCGATTCCACTCATTTCCTGCTACATAAATAAAGTTATAGCTGACGCTAAAAATGTGAAAATTCCAGTGGCCGAGCGAGAACTCTCAAGCAGTAGTCAAGTTCAATTTACGTTGTTTCTGAATAGTGAGTCATGCTTAGGACTATGTTCCTGCATAGGAGCCTTATAGTCACTTTTCACTGCGGAATTTAGTGTTAATTTGAGTTAGCATGATATAATCATTCCTTCGGTCGAATGAACACTGGAAGACTCCAAACGTGTCGCAATACAGCACATTGTCGGTAGAATACTTTAAAATGAATATATTTTGCTCGTTCAAGAGGTATGTGCAAAACATATTTTAAGGCCGCTTTAATGCGCACTACGTTTCATGATTCATGTGAGGCGCATACGGAAAAAAATATCATTAGGTAATGAATGTGTTCTACTCCACTATTTGGCAGGGGCTGTCTCTGGTTTTGTAACACAATATCGTTTACTCACATCATTGGAAAAATGTGCGTAACTTTAGCGCTATATAGCGATGGCGAGAAGCAAAGAAGGAACTCTGCGTCAAGAACCTGAAAAGTAACCTGCATTCCTTGTTTCGAACACAGGCGCTGCGGCGATAAATGTGCAGGAAGGTGCAGGGGACGAGCTTAGTCGTTCGTTACGTGTCGACATGATGGAAGTAGTCAAGTATAATTTCCCTCTGCAGTTAAGCACTAAAACACAAGACGACGCAATTATATTTTGCGCGCAGTTTTTCGCTGGCTTTAATTATAAGAGAAGCTTTAGAGACACTCCTCAATTAACCTGCCGAAAAATGTTCTTCTGAAGAGAGAGAAAGGGGGAGAGCCAACTTTTATTGGCGATCACATGTATGATAAACAGAAATAATAAAGGCTGCTACTGCTACGCTTACGCACTGTTTTCAGACAAGTGCTCGCAGTTTATCGCTGGGAATATCAGGGAAGGCAATGCTATTGAGAAGATGGTTAAGTAATAACGACACTAAGGAGCAGAAGAGGAGATACGTACGTTTCAGTGCTTTAGAATGGAATGGTGCGAACGCGGTCTAAGATGGGAAGAAGAATCGACATTTGGGCGAGTTGGTACTGGTTGAACATCTTGAATGGCCAGCGCAAAAAACGACTAGGACAAAAAGTCTTAGTCGTTTTTTGCGCTGCCCATTCAAGATGTTAAAATGGGAAGCGCGGATCAGAAAGAGCAGACAGCTCTCCGCGTGCCTCCTAGGCACGTACGCCCGGGCTGTGGCTTCCATAGGCGAAGGAAAGACTGGTTCAGTTCAGTTCAATTCTTTATTTCAGACAACTAAGTCTCGGATACAAGGGCAAAAGGCAGATGTGCTCTTCCTGACGGGACCCCAGCACCCGAATGCACCTACTCCGAGCATGCAGAAATGGAAACAAGAACATCATACATTATCGTTACATACATAACACAGTTTTGTGCAAAGTAAACAATGAAACAAGGTACATGCTTTTGCAATCATGAAGGGAAATTCATACAAATAAGCAGTGGTAGAGGCGCGGGGGAAGAGGGGCGTGTCAACGTGAGAGCGGCGGTATCTTCGCGTGCAGAGATGTTTGAAACTGTGCTGAAAATTTGGATAACCACGTTCTACGAAGACCTATGCAGTTAATCATGCGTCTTCGATAGAAGCATGTTTGTGCACCACTCATTCGGGCGCCCTTTGAAAGCAAATACGTCCCAGTGACGGCGTTGCTTCGCTCATGCAGTAATGGCTGTGTGCGAATGCGAAGAAGCTGACAGCCCCATCATTCATTCATGCATTACACACTTTCGTAGACTGCCTATAAGGCGTGTAGCTTTATCGGCAGTATACGAAAGTGTGGAATGCAATAGGAAGTAACAGCCTTTTCGCCCCTCGATACGGGAAGTTTTCTCGATGCGTCCTATGACCTAAAGATTTTAGAGGCTGGTCATAAGGCCGCCCATAGTGTAGTGGGACCAAACTTGCGCAAAGAGCTCCTGATACAATATTGACAAGAGATGCAACAGCAGCGCAACAACTCGGGTGATTTGCTCGTTGAAGGGTTGCGCACTAGCGCCTAGACACATGTTGATTGAACCAAGTTCAAACTAGAGCCGAAACAGAGAAAATACAGCCTTGTTAAATTCAGTTTGATGTTTACCAGTCCCTCACTTCCAGATTCTCAAAGAGATTCTATCTTAGCTTCGCACGAGCTCACTACTTGTGCTGCACATAACGGCGGCCCATGATCAAAGAAAGTTTACTGTTTTGACGCCGATAGTTGTGACACGTGAATGCGGTATAGAGAATCGCTGCTGGGCTAACAAATGTACTGCGTACAGAGGCTCTTCATGAGATGCCAACACTGCAGCCATGAAAAGCTCTTCATTGATGAATGTAGTTCCTGTTTTCCGATTCGTCCGTGATTGTGGACAGATTGCGGCGTCCATGTTGATGCTTACTCTGAGATTGAGCATGACTCCAGACATAAGCAAGCACCGAAGACAAAGAAGCCAGGCAAGCCGAAGTTTTCAGTTCTTTGTATACTAAAAAATAAATAAAAGAATATACGCAAGAGGAAGTTAATACTGTACATTCTGTAAAGCATTCGTAATTCCTGGCGTATTGGGAAAAATCATTCTGTGAAAAATCGCAGAGCAACAACTATCGTTGATACGTCTGTGGCTATGGTTGAGCCAATACTGCACAAAGCCAGTGTGTCCACCTGCATAGCCAACGTATACGTTGGCTATATACACGCACTCCGAACTGATACCACAATAAAATCTCAGCTCGTGCTCAGGACGGGCCTGTTGCAAAACCGAACGTTAGGTGGATAGTGATGAGAATATTGATCACGGAATGCCTACAGTTGGTGTTACATGTGCAAGTCACAGTGAACCTTTTGCACGTATTATTGCGCTGGCTGTCGCTCTCACGGCTTCGCACTTTGGGTAACTATGCATTTTTTTATGTGCTCATTTGGGGGATGAGTCTGTCGAAAGTAGTGTCGGCGTAGGATTCCGATAGACGTGCCTTTAGCTTAACTGGTTTCAATGCTGCAGTTTCAAGGTGAGGCTTGAAGGTACATGCACATTGAAGAGTTAATTAGTGAAATTTCTGTATATATGTATTCTAATTATAACTGAAATTCACTCCCAGACGTCTGCGGTCATTAATAATGTCGTAAAGCTTTCGTCGCGGCTGCACTTTCTCTGAGACGGCTTACTAGTCGTCGCTAAAAGAAAGGGCACTTGCAATAGTCGAAGACGACGGAGCTCATGCAGCTTCAATAAAGAGGAAGATCAGTGCCGACGTTCTAATCAGGCACGTTCATGACACAATCACTGTTCTAATTAGTACCAGACAGTAGCGCTTCAAGATATAATGCCCGCTAATAAAAATTTAGAGCCAGAGCTAGTGCTCGTAGTGATAAAGAAGAGTCTGCTACGGCAAAAATTTGTCCTAGCTGCTTACAGTTGAGCCCCCCCCCCCCCAAAAAAAAAAAAATTATAGCAAAAAAGAAAAAGGTCGTCGCGACAGCATGTGATTACAACTGTTTTAATACAAAACATTCTTTGCTTTATACCAGACACTTTGCGGTAGGCAGCGGCGGCCAGCGGTGGCATTCGAACAGAAAGTTTCGCTTTTAAAATACCTGTTCGATGATGGGGATCGAACCTAGGTTTCTCAGCACTTTATTTCTTTATCACGTGCACTGAACCAGGCACCACAATGCTAAAATCAACAACAGTAGTAACTGTGACTAACTTACTACTGAGGAAAGAACATTCAGGTTATCAAAGTGAGCCACCCAGTTAGGGGCACATGGCCGAAAGCTGTAGGGTTCTATGAACGCCGCCATGAGAATAGTTTGGGGAAGCTGGCGCGCTCTCACTTTTACAAGCAAATCTTTGCTACGTGACGCGACACACGAGTCAAGTGTTTTTAAAACACTATAGTTTGCGCAAGGGAAGAACTGCCAAGGTTCGGTTCTCATTGTGCCTAGCTATGTATACCGCGACGTGGCCAGATAGGCAGAGCAATGAGCTGTTACGCTTGTGTACCCTGATTCAGGACCCACCATGGGGCACTCAATTTATTACTATCATTCTTATTGAGGCTGCAATTGACGCTATCCCGCTGGATGTACGAATAAACTCGGTGACCGATCCTAAAAATGCTTCGCATTAAAACGGACATGCTATTTTGAACAAAGGTATTTTGAACCAACGCTGAAGTTGCGCGTGCCAACAGCAGCACCATATAATAGACAGCCTAGCGGGCGGAAGAAACAGTTTTCAGTAGCACATGCTGCGATTTTGCGTCAGCAAATTCACTGCTTATCTTGAGGCACATGTGGCCCGCTTCTGACCTGATTGGACTCCGGCGTGCCTAAACGTGGAGCGCACGCGCTAACGCGTATGACCAAGGACAGAGCTCGACTGGAGGCGTCAGATGTTAGCAAGCGTTGATAGGCGCGTGCATCTGTTATGGTTCAAAATGTCCTGTAATTTTCGTGGCATTCCTACCGGACGGCGTCAGCATATTTTAGTTACATGCTCTAACTGCCATGATGGCTTCTGGCCAGCGCTGGTTCCCTCTAGACCTACACCATGTTTGCAAACAGCGGTATAGGCACCGTCGATTTATTTTAGGAACGCGCAGAAATATGCATGCGTAGATCGCGTGTCAACATCGCCGTGTCTATGAGCCATGCAGCTTCTCCATATGTGCTATGCAGGTCCAGAAGCATTACAGCGTCAAACGGCACCCAATGTTCGTTCTCAAGAGCAAGGAACCAGAATCACATGCATACTTCTCTCGTGACAACTCCAGCGAGCGCTTTGAGATGATTGGCGCATGCGCGAGCCGCACAGCATGCGCGTTCACGCCAGTTTTCATTAGGCCAAACGCGCAGGAATGCAGCGCACAAATAATAGTCAACTCTACCACTGTCTTTGGTGCTCGTCACGTCGCATAGCAACAGGTTGCTTATATAGCGAGAGTGTGCCAGTTCCTTCCATCTTTGTCTCGTGGCAGCTAGCGCTTTGAGACGTTGTGTTAGGCTGCACCGCCTTCGGGATGGGCCCACATTTCCCAGTCCTCTCCACGTAGCAGCCTAGCGTTGCGTAGGCGGTGTGCGACATTGTAGCGCCTTCGGCATCGGCCCAAATTGTAACCGAACAGGGTGTACAGTTTCTACGTTGGAGTACAAAAAAAAAAAAAAAAAATCACTCGCCGTGCTATTGCCGTCGCCGTCACATGTGCACTTGAGAGATTTAGCTTGTCCGCAAACTTCTTACAGTTCACGAAATACCGGGTTACCGGACCCGCGTACGGCAGTAGCAAAGCTGGTAGCGACGTCTTGTGGCATTTTCTCCAACTACAATGGGTTTTAAAGCCTTTTGTGTCAGCGTCATTGTTATTGTTAAAAATCATAAAAAAGTACTGCACATTAACGATTATGTCGCTACCAACGCTTTACACCAGCACTGAAGTAGAATATGGTAAGTCACTGCAGTATTAGCTTTGTGTGCTTTCTGGCTAAACTCTGCGTCAGAAGACGTCGCCACCAGCGTTGTAGCTGCCGTACACCTCTCGGGTAACCCGGTTTTCCGCAAACACTAACACGTTAATGGAGAAGATAAAACTCTACTATTGTCGTTGCCGTAGTCGTCGTCTTGCTGTGGTCACACGCACGTTCGTGTCACAGACATTATTTCTCTTTGGTACACCGGGTAACACTTTGCAGAACCAGAAACAATGCTGTATGTACAGCTACCTGCAAAATGCTTCGTATATAACATCGATTCCCACAGTGCGTGGGAACTGCATAATTTTTGGAAGTAGGTTCCCGAGATATTGTTAAATTGAAGGGTAACAGCTTCTTTCACAGTGTTCTTTCGAGCACATGACCCCCTCGCTGTTTTCATTGCCCGAAAATCCATCCTGCGGCGTGACACGCGTGCCCTCGATCGTCGCCCCTCGTGTCTGCTCCTTTCCCCACAATCTTTCTCGGGCGGAGGAAGTGTCTCTCCGGAGACTTCGGGCCGGGGCGACCCTTACACGCCAGCCATCGCTTGTGCTTCGGGTCAACCATACGACGACATTGTCCAATGTTCGATGTGCTCCGCTCCAGTGACTGCAGCGGATGCTATGCCATCTACTTTGGACGTGCCCTCGGGCAGAGACAATTCGCGAAAGTGTACTTAAATGTGTGAAATTGAACAGTGATCAAGCTGAAGACTATGAAAGATGGATTGTGGACAACACGTTTTTTATAAGTCACTATTGCAGTATCTCTATGAAACGGGCCTGCATGCTTATATTTAGTGCCATACTGACTTAGGCCGCGTGGCAATCAAAGCGGAAAAACAAAATTGAACATGCTCGCTTCTTCGCGGCCTCGATCACGTGGTGCGTTGCCCCAATTACCAGCCAGGCTTTTCAAGATCAGGAAAAAATGATATAACTGTAAAAAAATGAGGGAGCTATGATGCTTTCTGCGCCATGTCCTCCAGGCGACATAAAAATATTTAATAACCAAAGAACTTAGCTGGTTTCAAAAGCCTCCTGATATTGACATTAAACATAGCCTCTTGTTATCGAAGTGAAAAATTGTTACCCGCGCGAGTGGAGCATGAAGCTACAAAGGAAACACATACGGGTTTCTCAGAAACCTGCAGCTAAAGAAATAGCTCTGGTTAACTTGCTGTTATGTCTCATATTTAGAGTGACCACAATGCGTATGGTGCAATGGGAGGTTGACGAAATTTGTATGGTATTAAAATAAGGTTTATCGGCAGGCACAGTACGTGGCGGTGAAGTAAGACATACAATGGGAGCAATGAAGTACATCTTTGCGAGGTTGCAGACAAAACGGCTTTCAATTTATAATGCCTGAAATGTTAGTCTACATATTCAGAATATCGCTACATTATTAAACCCTGAACGTTTAAACGACAAGGATAACTGAATCTTTTTTTTAACGTTGATATAACCTTTAATTCAGCGTCTAATTCTGTAGGGTGAATGTCTGGTTGCAATCTTTTATGTTTATTACTTATAGAAAAAATGCTTCACCTATAAATTTTGTCAACATCTGGCTAACCTTATTGCCTTTATCTCTTCTTCTCTACCTGATGGTGTGGATTTCGTAAACGTGCGCTCGTTCTCGCGTTTTCGCAAAAATGGGCCCATGTCTGTGTGCGGGTCCAGACAGCTATGAACGTTATCTGCAGAAGATTCTACGCAATGCTCGTTCGCGAACGACGCGCGTATTAGCGTGCTATACAGCCACAGCTTCTTAAGCACGTTACGTGCAACGTACAGCGATCTTGAAGGCGATTTCTCAACTGACTTTAATGCATGCTTTCTTACAAGGAAGTGACAGCTGGTAAATTTAATGCACGGGTAATTGCTTGTTGTGTATATAGCTATATATTTCAGAATTTTTGTAGTAACCAACAGGTGACGGCAGGGTGGTGGTGCTACAGGGGATGTTAGCCTGGCAGTGAGTGCTGTGGCAACTGCTCCAGCAAGCTCCGACGCCTGAGCGCTGCTGTCCGGAACACTATAAACCCTATACCACTCGTACGTGAGTTCACACTGCCGTTAAATTCGGGTAAGATGCGTCACTTCCTTTCACACTATTCGCGCTTACCTTACACTTCCGTCTGATGGTAGAAGGCCAGGGGGGAAAACGTTGTATAATGGCTAGAGGCAGTCCTTGGCTTGATAATTTCAGAAATGCATCGTATTCAGAATAAGTGTTTCTCTCCCTTTTTCGCTACATACACTGGAATTGACTACGCGCAAAACTAAAGAAATCATGCACCATTGTTTATTACGACTGTACGAGCTCGTCTTTCTACTACGTTTGTTAAGCAATCGCGGTGAATCAGTTCTATGTACTTGACAACCTTACGCTTCGGGAGATCGCTTTAGCAAAAGGTAGAATATGGACACCGTGCGTCCACACGTACCAAGCTATATTTGAGCTTCTACTGCCGTCGATGTCTCCGAATGTAGTAGAGACACAACACCTATGTGTATGCCCAAGACCCTGCATTATCCTGATGAACAACATGAACACTGGCTAACTTTCATGTGGCAGACTGCATAAATGTGTTTCGCCCGTTCCGATGCACTCAGTCTTCGACATTTTCATTGAGTGAAGAGTCTGAACTAGCTGGAAGAAGCGGACGGCGTACACGCTTGATCATTTATATGCGAAAAAAAAAATATCGGCAGGCTTAGATTTTAGCAGGAGAGAACTGTAGTAAGTCCATTAAGTCGGCGGCGCGGGGAGTGTCCGAGGCGACCGGTGTACGTCGCCGTTAAACGCGACGGACGCGCACCGAGGCACGCTACGACAGAAGTATTGTTCCTGAAAGCCCGTTTGGTAATGCTAAGCATGCTACCACCATAGCAGATTCATTAGCGCACGTGTTTTAATTTTGTTACCCTCCTTGTGACTAATATTCATTTGTTACACTGCCCAGAAGTATCTACGTTGAAACGTATAAGGCGTGGCAAGGCGTAGTAGCGCCCGCTGTGGTGCAATAATTGAGCAGCGTTTACTGGGCACAGCGCAGTACGTTTCGGCATGGGACACTCGCCAGCCTCTTTGTGGAATGTCGGTTGGCGGTTGCAGAGGGCCCACCTGCAGGACACAATCAGTGGATGGCGGCGCGCGGAAATTGCCCATCACGCTGGCTGCATGCAGTGCTTGCCAACGGGATGTAGTATGCTGACGTTGCAAGGCTACTTGGAATGCCACCTGCGCAATAACTTCCGCAGCAGTGGCAGAGCCTGGGAAATGTATCCGCTACAATTGTTAGCTAATGAAGTTTATATTTGCTTAAGTGTAGGCAGCAAAAAAATAAATAAATAAATAAAATGCCCATTGTGAACTCGACGCTAGTGCAAGACGGCCGGTGGCGGTGAGCTGCCCGGCGTGTTGGCACACATTTAGCTCCTTCCGTTCAATTTCTAAACACAGAGCTGAAATGCAGCATCCTATATAGGAAACATGAAAGACGGTATGTACCTCTCCACCGATGGGCAGAGCACCCGTGCGGAATCAGTTAGCGCTTGCTCGAAGAGACAACATAGTGAGTCGGGATTAGCCCCGGGGGCAGAGCGAGAGCTCGTGTGTGGAATGAACGTTGGGTAATGAATTTGTCTCGCCTCCAATCACAATATGGAAACGAAACAGGCGTTGTGCGCCTACTCGACGTACTAAAAGTTTTGAGTGGTGCATCGTATATACGGTGACATGATAATTACAGCTACATAATTTTCTTTTTTCGTTATTGTATACACACCACCATCATCCTCGCGAGTTTAAAATTGCATTAATTTTGATAGATCACGTGCGTGTTCTCATTTGGCTCTTTTTTTAACCTATCACGCGCAAGCAAATGCAACGAGATTAGAGTTTGTAAAAAAAAATGCCAAGTAATGTTTACATGCAGCTTAATTAGCGTGCATAAAAGTCGGAAACATCGCAGGAATGACGAATATAATTCATTATTGAACTGTTAGCTGCACTTTTGCGAGTTTAACTACGTTGTTCAATTCACCATAATTATGAACATGACAGAAGAAGCGAAACAGAAACCAAGCTTGTTAACGAGGGGCTTGCTCGTTAGTTTCATTGCGATTACGCGTGTAAGCGCCCGGCACAGTTATATACTCGCAAATAGAAAGACGCAGCCACGCCGCTTCTTTCAAGCGCGTGCTTGAACAAGAACACGAGCGCGCGTGATTGCTTCAGCGTAATTGCACGCGCGGAATTAAGGGCACTATTGTCTATATATGGTCGTACACTTCTGTCCCAACTCCGTTCGCGAGCGCACCATCTCTAACTGTCCCTCCACTTTTTATTTTTCCCTCTTTCAATCAGCTCCAAGTCCTAGGTGGACGTTTCTTTATTACGCCTCTTTACGGTCGCTTAATACAAGGTCCATTAATCCTCGCTAATTAACGGCCGCCATTCTAAAGAGCCGCCCTCGCATAAAGCGCGCCGGACGACCCGAGTTCTGTCACGCGGCGGCAAAAGTTCTGCCATAATTGATGAATTTCGCTTGCGAGGAATCAGTTCGATACAGTGGTACCGTGCGGTAGGATTAATGATTTAATTAGGAAAGCAGCCGCCCCCCCCCCCCCCCCCCCCTTTCCTTGCCCCCAAGAGTCCCCGCGCCGTCACTGTGCACGAGGCGGCGATCGATGGGCGCTGTTTCACCTCTTCCGCTCGACGTGAAACGCTTCGTGACTCCTTGGCGCGAGCACGCGCTGCGGCTGGGAACAATGCGAGAGCGCGTGTAATGGCACGCTGCAGGCCAGGAATCGCATCGGGTTTTCGTCGAGCTGAATGCTGTTTGGCGGCTGTACGCAGAGAAGCTGGGAGAGGGGGGCAAAAAGAGGGCGAGGTGCTTCTTACATGGGCGTCTGGAACCCGCAGTCTAGAGCACGCAGAGCGCATATTGTTAGGAAATGGGGAGCAGTAATTAGCTCCGCGAAGAGAGTATCCGAGCAAATGACGTATGCCAAGCGAGGATGCGAGCGTCTGCAACTTGATAGTTGGTTATGAACATTTGGCGCGGTGAAAATGCCATTGTTTAAAGGTGGGAAATACGCCCGCACGCACGCAGGCCTACGCTGGCGTCGATCGTGTTATAATTGCTTTCCAGTGTGCTACGCTTTTCCTATATACAGGAAAGGTTTCGGGCGCGAGCACTCGTAGACTTGGTCCTGTTACGCTGTCCGTGTTTCTTGCCTGGCCCATGGCCATTTCGACGTTGGTAAAGAAAAATAAGATCAAGGAAAGTTTTTAAACCTCTCGCTGCTATCGCGCCGTCGAAGAGGGCGCTACATAAAGGGTATACACGCAGCGCAGTCGTAGCACAACGCTGAAAGATCGCATGGCTATTGCTCCCTTTTCCGCCAAAAATACAGAAGAATAACGCTCTCGCTCTGTGCTCCACTTGTCGAGATGCTTTCCCCCTTGGAGAGCGGTACCTGTTCAGCTGTGGCTTTGGAGCGCGCTGGTGTGTGCGATCGTGCGTGCGGATTTCTTTTCTTTCTATTTTAAAATATTTTTTTTTTTACAAGGAGCGCAGCGCCTTCGTTTCACGTGGTCCTTTCTCGGCCGCGTAACTCGCGGATTAGGTCGCATTGCTTGGTCTGTTGACGCGCGGGTCCGGTAAGCGGTTGTGGGGTCGCGACGTGCTCACCGCGCCCCCGCTTGCGTGCTTCTCGCCATTCGGCTCACGCTCTGGGCTTACTCGCCGACTAGCTCCTTTTTCGGCTACCGCGGTGCTCCTCGCCTTCTGCGACCCCTCAGCGTGAGCGCCAGAAGGGTAGCACGCTCTCGGTGATTACACTCGCCGGCGCGCGCCAGCTTTTGCGACTAATTCTTTCTTTCCTTCTTTGTAAAAACACTTAGGACGCTCTGGGGTCTTGCCTGTTCTCGTGATAAACGGGCTAACTTGCTACCGATGAAGCGATCGTAAAACGTAACGCTAGCTGATATCTGTTTGCCACGTCCGTGTCACTTCTTTCCTGCTATAGTATATGTTTCCTGCTTCGATTGTCCCCCATAGTCGCGATCTCGCAACCTCTCAGCTTCCCTGCCACTTGCATCACGTGCAGGCACAGGCTTCTCCGCGACGTTCATGGCTTGTGACAACGACGTTATCCTCCATCACTGGCCGCGGAGGAAGACCGAACAGCAGCGCGCAATCGGCTTTGGCAGATGCAACGGCGGGCAGGTGAAGAGGACGCTGCATAAAGGGTGTCGCGCGGCGGATGTATGTACTCCGAAGTGCGCACTCACGCGCCGAGAGGTCGCGGTCCACAGCTATTGGGTTCGCGTTTCGCCCCAGGCCGTCGCAGTTTGTCTTATCCCGGGATTAAGCAATGGTACCGGCGCGGCAACAGTGTGGCCAGAGGAAAGTGCCGATCCGTATTATCCCTCTCGGGCTGGCTGCAACCTTCAAGAATTTGGAGGATCCCACAACTTGTGCAACAGCCCATAGCCGGTATAAAGCCCTATAAAAAGGAAACAGTGTAAAAGAAGCGGCGAAAGGCTTTTTGGTGTCGTTATGGAGAGTGTAGGAGTGGGACGTATATAGTAAGTGCGTGCAAATCCTCGGCGAGCGCCGCCGTGAGGCGCTTATACGTATATATGAAAGGCGCGGTGGGTGCGCTGAAGAATCCGTGCCACACTCGCCGCTACTGCACGTCACCAGATCTCTTGAGTAGGCCAGAAGAGGAGGTTTTTGAAAGTGTGGCCGACAAAAATGGCGGCAAGAGCCTTTTTTTCTTCAGATACATGCGGGCGTTGGGCTAAACCCAACTGTACGTGCGGTCCCCACATTTCACCTTGCTCTTTTCTTTCACATTTATGTGTTTCTCATAATGCGAAATCCGCATTTCGCATTTGCTGCCTCCTTCCACCCGGATCCTACTTTCAGTTTTTCTTTTCTCTCCCCCCCCCCCCCCCCCCTCATTTTTTTTATAATATACATTTAAAGGCGAGTGTGGCGCCTTTTGGATGGCACCTGCTACTCACAGAGCAAACGAAATAGCAAAACACAGAAACCACTTAAGGACACTGAAGAGAGTCTAAGAGCACGAAGATTTCATGCAATTTTCATGCAATTCATTCAACAAACAAAGAAATGTACTGCACTTTCGTAGAGCAGTGTAGCAACGCAACTACACATATAAAGCTACGTAGCAATAAAGAACTGAACCACATATAACAGGCTTAAACGTACATGGCACATGTAAAATATTCTGCATTAAGAGATATGACGATATAGGATAGGGTGATGATAGAAACCTAAGATAATGCTATTTCGCAAGAAAATACTTACAGCCGCAAGCGCTCTTCTATATCGCGTCAAAAATTATCCAATCCATTTAATAACATCTATCCCGTAACATATGACAGCACATCCAACGCTTCGAACACTATCTCACATGTGACACCTTCTGGGCCGGATCGTACACCTTGTAATAAAAACTACATCTCGACCATTTTCTACTCTGTTACATGACTGATGCGTTGCACGACTGGTGCTACTGTACGTGTTCCTATATTTCTCCATTAATGTACGCATGCTTGAAATGTGCCGCTTAGCTCACATTGCAACCACACGTCGCGTTAAAAGAGAACAAAATTAATCAGCTATATACTTTTCTCTGCCGAGTCCGTGGCCAATACAATCGCGCGCAATCGCGTGCGTTTAGTGGGCGAATGAGGCGCCATATTTTTGATACAGACGTGTGAGGGACTCGTACAGTGTAATCTCGTAATTCCACTCAAAATCTTTCAACGTTTACGGTCATAGAGTGGCCCTCACACTGCACCTGAGTCCTCTGGGTTATTGCAAGGAGCTGTGGGTAATACTTGTCAGCGCAAATATGCCTCTTGGGTCGTTTGCTAAGGTACATAGAAGTTGCATGAGGCAACACACAGTGCCTTCTATGCTCGTGTCGTCGTGCCCGTGCTGCTGCAAGTTGGAAGATAAGTCCATATAGCCCCTCGTGTAAGGGAGTTTTTTGTTCCTTTTGGGACCATGTTGGCATTCAGTATGCCAATAAATGCCCGGACAGTGGCAGTTCTGCGGGGTAATGTTTAGCTGCCGAAACGGCCAGCAATTCGTAATCGGTGCGTGTTGACCACGCAACCTTGCTACACATTAGCTAAATAAATATCTTACGTATGGATTACAGAAGTCCGGTGAGCATTGTTTTTGTCACTGTGTAAGATGAGCTGAGTGTTACGTCTAACGCGGGCTGCATATGACGGCCCACGAATGAATGTTGGTCGCCCATCATTCAGTGTGCAGAGCCATATGGATATTTTCACAAAAGAACTCTTGAGGAACAGCGTTTTACAGTCCAGAGGGTGTTGTCGGTATTATAAACGCGCGTAAATGTGTCCGTTTTCTCACTAATACCAGGATGCATTCGTAAGCTGTAGTTTGCTTTTCATTTCAAGTCTTAAATGTAGTGATAATAATGGTACATTAATGGGTTAGAATTGTACAGATCGCTCCACGGCTCCGAAATTGAAGGTGTCGACGCGCTACGAAGTGGGCCTATATCACAGAAGCAGCGTAAAAAGCGCTGCATCTTAGCTCAGAGGGCGCAAGTTTTCCCAATGAACTGTTGACATATTATTCTCAGTATCCGCCTGCATGCCTGTGTGCCGGCACACCCACGTGACAATATAATTATACAGGCGAAACCAAAGACCAATAAAAGCTTTTGAAATGACAAATTCATGAATCTGTCGTTCATAAATTGTAGCGGAAGTCATCTTTCTTTCGTGATGGTGACATTCTAAGGGAACATTGCACATATTGAAAACGATTATTCATATTTTCCAAAGCCTGTCGCTTCCATTATTGACTGCGTCATAATTGACTCCACGGCAAGCACAGTATGATATTCTGGAAGGGGGAATGATTCAGGTGATTTTCTGGCAGCAGAAAACAGATACATGCCAATAATGTCCTTTCAGGCTTTTTCTGCGTAGCATTTTCTTGGCTTGGTGGCGTTGAGGAAACCCGTCATATATCGGTTTGTCGCTACGGGACCGTAGAAATGCCGTGAAATCTGCTACGTAGCTAGATGCCTTGTCATTTTAATAAGGATGACGTCGATGAGGGTGACGTTGGCGCTCATGTGTTCTCCCAAAATTGGTGCTTTGAAAGGCACCTGTGACGCGACCTGTTCTGTCATTATCCTTATATTCTTCGCCATTTTCCATAAGAAGGGAAGTGCGGTCCACTGCGGCTAACACAATGAGGCTGGCATAGGGAGTTGCGGACTATGTAGCTATGCAGTCCTGCACATACGTTGTTGCAGCCCTGCATTTTCGACATTGCTTGACCACGTGGCTGCGTCGTCGACAGCGAAGTCACTGAACGTAAAAAACAAAAAGAAAAATTACTCCATCTCCCGCTAAAGGGAACCATGTGTGGATGCGAAGCAGTGGGGAGATGGTTAGCTTGAGCGGGAGATGGTTTCGCGGCAGCGGCCCGAGCGCTCATCGCGGCGCTGCACAGGAGAATGAGGCGCGCGTGCTCCGTCATTTTCATACCGCGGAACTACCGTGGCGCCCCCAGTGGAGTATGCAGATGTCGCACCACCTGTCGTGCGCGCCGCTCCGGATTCCTAGAGGAAAGAAAGGGGGGAGCGTAGGAAAGGGGAGAGAGGGGGAGGGGACGCGCATGCGCTGTGAGGGTGTGGGACGCGGGCGCCGCTCCGTACAGTAGAGGATTCCCAGAGGAGAGAAAGGGGGGGGAGCGTAGGAGAGGAGAGAGGGGGGAGGGGATGCGCATGCGCTGTGGGACGCGGGAGGGACGGACAGAGCCGCCGGCAAGAAATGCTTCGCATTTAAAAAAAGAATGAAAAAAGTTGCAGTGGCTTAGCTCGGTTATGCCAGGATATACGTAGCGTTAGCAAAGGTTCAGCTGATTATTCTTAGCTTTCCTGGTTGTCTAGACTGTCAAGGATTAGCTTGATTGTCATGCTTACTGCTGCTCCAATGACACACACGCGGTATACGTATTATGTGGCACATGTATCTAGACTTCTTCTGTTCATTCCTCCTACGCTCAACCGCTAATTGCCAGGCAACTACTTCGGGATCCGATGAGTCAAGCTTCTCCGTTCTTCCACACTGGCAAACGCCAGTCAGAAGCGCAGCGGCTCCAGCGCAGTGTCAGACGGCGACTGCACAGCGAGCGCGCGCCGGCGCCAGTGCGTCCACCATGGCTACGACGTCACTCCTCTGGAATGCGCAGACCGGCGGCGAAGTGCGCGAGAGGTGCCGGCTCCGGTGGCTCCGGTGCGCAAGCCGTGTGACATCACTGATCCTTGCGCATGCGCAGCACGGCTCTTGATGTTCCGCGCGAAACGGGCTTAATTGGCTAGGCCAGTGTAGCTAACGCTACAAAAGGAATACATCTATATTCTTTTCTTGTGTTTTTACGTGCCAAAACCAGGTCTGATTATGAAGCACGCCGTAGTGGAGGGCTCCGGATTAATTTTGACCACCTGGGGTTCTTTAACGTGCACTACATCGCAAGCACACGGGCGTCTTTGCATTTCGCCTCCATCGAAATGCGGCCGCCGCTGCCGGGATTCGATCCCGCAACCTCGTGCTCATCAGCGCAACGCCTTAGCTGACTGTGTTACTGCGGCGGGTGTATATATATATATATATATATATATATATATATATATATATATTTCGTACGTGCGTCCTCAACCTACAAAGTATATATATATATATATATATATATATATATATATATATAAAGTGCGGCTATGTAGGCATCCGGTAGTTGAACAGGAACTTGTAGGTTGAGGACGCACGTACGAAAAAAACGATACTTTATTTCCTACGTTTCGGCCGGGGTCCGGCCTTCGTCAGGGAATACATGAAGCGGTAAGGCGTTGTGCTTAAATACCTACATGGTATTGGGGGGGGGGGGGGGGAGGGCACGACACATTGTTGCTGTAAGGTACTTGCACCCGTGTCGAAATGTAAGGCTCAGGTACCTTACAGCAACCATGTCTCCAGGAAGTCCAGTATTCAGACTCTCGCAGCAATATGAGCAATATGCGCGACACCTCCTTGTGCACTGACCGTGGTCCTTCCGGTAAAAGTAAATGTTCTGCGCGCGCTTGAGGAAACGCTCTTTTTTCATTCTGTCCAGAAGCCTCTTTTTTTCCTTTCAATACATAGAAGCACCGGCAGTGCCAGATGAATTCACGGAGCGCATTGAAGTGGTCGACGCGGAACACTTAAGTGTTCCGCGTCGACCACTTAAATGCGCTCCGTGTAACGTCGAGAAGCAGGACGGCCAACCTTAAACGCCCATGCCGGAGCGTAGGCCGAACTTGTTCTTACTCTGTATAGCAGGGTGCATTCAGATAAGTCTCTTTACAACACAATGCTTATGTGGTGGTGCCCAACGCGATTGAAAGTAGACACGAATTGTCTCCTTAAAGTAATTCACCGATGATATACCGGAGCTGTCAATATTGGGTGCCTTGAAATCACTTCATTGACAAGAGCATCTGCTGTTTCATTGCCAGTGACACCAACACCCAAATTATCCACCGAAATGTGAATTTAATCCCTTTATTAGTGACAATTTAAATTACGTCATCAAGTATCAACACAACTTGTTTGGAGGCACGACAGGAGATACTCAATTGCTTACCTCGAATTCGAGAGTACGACAACGTTTTGTGCGGGTCCATTCTTCAGTAAGCGCAGGACATCAGCATTCGAAGAAACCACGGCGGCACAAACAGCCAGACCATACAGTATCGATAGACGGGATCCAATGTGCAGCAGCACAGCTATCGGAATCCACACTGACCGATCCGTCCACTGGGCACTGAGGTGGTTCGAGTAAACTATACATTATCGTGCTCCAGCACAGAACAGCGGGCTTCAAACGTAGTGGTTGTTCGCTTGAAACGCAACAAAGGAATTGTAAGGCTGTGAAAAATCGTCTGGATCCCACGCACTGTGAGAATCGGTTTAAGGGAGGCTTTCTTCGGTGTTTGCGTGAAACGCTGCTCTTAATTGTTTAGCGACCATTTGCAAATATAGATCACACCACGAAGCCGGACACATTTGCACCGGGAACCACCTCGCTCATTAACGTGAGCATCTGGCGCGCCGACACCCTGGACACGTACGACAAAACCCAGGGTCATATCTAACCGAATTCGTCCTACCCGAAGTGCTTTTCACAGTACTCTTTTGTACACGTAAAAGACACGGTCCTGTTCAGCTGCTGTCTCACACTGGGTATCGAAGCCGCCCGGTTTCGTGTTGGCGAGCAAGTGTGCACTCGCATTCGAAGCCATTCTTCGCTGCGTGTCAACGCTGTTCCGTTTAGCGCGTCTGAACGAAACGTTCATCGCGCTCCTCGATGCTCATCGCCACCACTCGACGCTGTTCCACGTCGGGTTTACGAGCCAGCATCCGATCGTGTTTGCTGCAAGCCACGCTTCGCCAACAAACCACCACGCTTTGCTGCGTATCGAATGCCTTCGCGCTCCGATCGACGCTTCTTCCGAGCCTCCGTCTCCTCCGCACTGAATACACGGCTTCGGCTCCATTTTGTTTGTGTTGGCGCTCGCATCTGCGCTCCGTGTATACAATGTCCCTTGTTGCCCCGCGCCGCTTCGGTTTATACTTCACCGACCCATCATGCAAGACAGCGGCTAAGAGCCACAAAGTGAGGGAAAAAGGAAGAAAAGCTTCGCTTTCAAAGGGATGCTGTGTTGAACCATACGCACGTACCAGCCAACCACCACTATACCACATGGCCAATAAGGATAGCTCGATCCCTGACCTTTCGTGACCTATTGTGCAAGACGTACGGCAGCCAGCACCCCACGCAAAGAGTTTCGCCTTAATAATCTTTCCACGTGCCCTCATCAATATGCAGTTTATGTAATTTCGAAAACGAAATTTTTGGCTGTAAACAGAGTCAGAATTGATCAGACGCGGCTGCTAGTTTAGTTACAGGATATACAAAAATCTGGTACTTGCTGTCGGTGATGGGGTGGAGATGTCGGCTTGTAGGACTAGGATTCGAATATTGAGGTCACCACAATGTTGATTCGCTTGTTGGTCATAAAGTGTAGTTGACGCGGCGATCTCCTTTAAGCTCAACTAACAACCCCGAATATTGTCCATTATATAGCCTGTCACCGCAAAAAAGCTTCGTCACCGGATGGATAAGCACGACTCGTATAAACAATGCCCTATCAGAAGAGAAATATATCACGCCCTTGCTGAAGCAGGCATGTGTCGTGCAGGAATCCGCACCGTCCCTGTTGCACACGCACGTGTAAAACAGCGCAGATTCTGCAGTCAGACGCACCTGCGCACTTCACTGCGATATCCCCCCACGATAAGGCTGCAAAAAAAGGCCCGCGTGCGGCGCTTGGGGGTAGGGGTATGTATACGGTGGTGTGGGTAAGGCATTCTTAGGCAGGTGTCGACCGAGCATCCGCGATATCAGTCGAGGCATATTAAATCTCGTTCTTGCTCGGGAACTCTGACCCATATTGCACTCACCAACAGTAGCAGCAAGATGTACCCGCTGCAGTGCCGCCAAGCGTGGGGCACGAATTCGTGAATCTGAGATTAAGCCTTAGTCTGGTGAGTCTTATGCGCATCGACTGAGCTAGCCGGGCTCATGTATCTTCTTCGAATGCAGAGGCTTGCACGCGAGCTTACATTCACCCAGTGGAATTCGGTGGACCTCACAAACAAGCGGCTTTGTTCCGTGGATCCACACCTAAAACTCAGCCTCCCGAACGGCCTACAACATCGTGACGTAATTCCCATATGTCATCTATGGCTTGGAGCATAGCATTCTAAAATGCCTACTCCTTCCTCATCGGAATGGACACAAGTCGCGAAAAGCGAAGTCAACGGCACTGTTCATTCAGTTATAAAACGTGCTCAGTTCGGCCTTCTCTGGCAACTCTTGTCAAAGCCATCGCCACGAACTATTTTCGAAATGTGCGCCCCGGCTTCTTTGTAGGAGAAGAGAGAAATGGCAGGATGCCCAAGGCGGGAGGGGGGGGGGGGGAGGAGGCAGCGTGACTGTTGCCTAGGTGGCGTTGCTGTTGCACACTCACGCGTACCACAGCGCTCATTCTACTATCTGACGCACCTGCGCACCTCATTGCGCGATCCCACAGCGATAAGGCTACAAAGCGGGCAGCCCGCCCCGCCCGCAAGGGTATTCTTCGGCAGGTGATGTCGAACGAGCAGCCGATGGCGGTCGAGCAGAATTTAACCTCGTTCTTGTTAGGGAGCTCTGGACCGCGTTTCGCTCACCAATGAAAGCAGCAAGGAATGCACGAGATATCCTTTAAGCGGGATGATGATCGCCGAGTATAATAACTGAGAAGTGCACTGACTTTCATCACACTGTATTGATGTGCGATACACTTACAAAAATATTTGGAGGTGGACGTTAGAAAGAATGTAGAAAGAACAGTGAGGTAATGTTAGGGCTTGTGCCTACAATAGCTACAAAAGTATCCGACCATACTATTCATCCGGCTCTGAACTCAATTACTGCGACAACAGCATTCTGTCACAGTGTAGACCGCCATCTTGTTTGCTTGCTTGCTTGTTCCTCAGATCATCGCACCCACCCTCTCCGGCAGCATGATCAAAACGTCAGCGCTTATTGGGCAGTCGGGTGGCAGTCGATATGCAAAACCTGCAAGTGTGCTTCTCCACACACGTAGTTTGGCCTAACCAAGGTGGCGGGCTTCGGGCTAGGATTGTAATTAAGGTGTCAACGTGCGGGCGGAGGACACCATCGCTGGTGCCCTCCGTTCACCGTACCACCCACACTTTTAAAACTCTTGTCTCAGCTTTAACAGTGCTAACAGGGCTACTTAGCGGGAACGAGGCCATCTTGGTTAGAGGGCGAGTGAGATGTGTGGGAAAGCCTGCTAACAAACTTTCGCACATAGCATGCTGCGCTGCACCTTAAGCCCGCGCATTATTTCACTAGCTGCTGCATAAAAGGCTTGTCGCTTTTTTGCCTCCATGAGTCGTCTTGAAGGCTCCGGCTGAGGATTATCCACCTAGAAGGCAATAGCTTCTCTACAGCTGAAGTAACGAGCAAAATGAAGCAGTGCCATCTACGGGACTTGTACGAAAGAAATATTTTTTCTACTGTATACGTTTTCAGTGATGATATATCGGGCACTTAGTCGGGTGTGAATTGCGTTTGCTACCATGCAAAAGGACTTTGTGATATTGTCGTTACGACGCCGGTTAGTGCTGTCGACCTTCTTTTCCGCTGGCGGCCTGATTCATGGCACATATCGTCCAGTTTGAGTATGTGCGATGGTTGAGGCTCATTATCATCATTGTCATGTACGCCTCGCTTGGGCCGTCGACTCTTTTTTTCGCGATCATGACGACGAAGCACTGCAACCCAATACACCACCATCATCTCAAGAATAACTATGCGATGCACACGGCGCGTCATCCTCGTCTGCCACAGTGTTGCCTCGTGCGGCTTCCGAAAGACACGCAAAGACGCTACGGCTCTCAGAGACCGTGGCGAGCGCAAAACCTTCCACAAATTACCAAGCACTCTTGTCGCGTGATACCTCGTTCGCCTCCCAAGTGTGCAGTGCTACAGTGACGCAGTGGTGGCAAAGCTTTGCCTTTAAGCGCTCATTAGGCTACCCTCCACGCGTTTCACCCACATTCATGTGTACATTTGATGTGTTGCAACAACTCAGATGTTTCACCTCTATTATGAAACCAGTAAATATCATGCGCTGCTATATTAGCAGGTCTGTGGGATTTAGGGAGACCTATGAGCAGAATACAGAGGGTGTCCCAGCTAACGTTAGCCAAACTGTTAAAAAAACTGGTACAGTACGAGTGTGAGCCCTACGGTGTTCGGTCATCAGCTTTCTCCTGCCAGCAGGATAATTCTGGTGTACTAATTACTCGTCTAATTATTAAACAAAATTAACTATTCGGCTTCTTAATCTTCGAATTAGGAGGGGAGGGGGGTGCATTCCAATGCGAAAATTGGAATTGCGTCAAAAAGATCCCATTCAGTAGTTTTCAGCGCGCTTTGTCGTAAGTAATTTTTTTTTCGCGCTTTACTGGTAGTGCGCGAAATACAAAAGGAGCCGCGTGATTATGCACCCGCGCGCGGCGACACCAGCAGTCTTAAAAGTGATTCGAAAGGACTAACTACACTGATTGCGTGACTCGGCAACCGCCTGGAAGCGACAAGCTGTGGATGTTTCTATTTGATTACGCTGACAGCGAGCTGCGTGTTCTGCGTGGCCCATCGCATCGTAAGCGATGAAAAAAAAAGTAGAATCAACCTGTACCTTGTGCCATTGATTCCTTCGCATTTTCGCTACAAAGCTTTTCCATGGTCGCGAGGATCACAGGCTTGCCTATGTCAAACCGAAATATCAATGAACGGCACATATTACACACTCTATACAGAGTTCCTATGCTATACATACTTCCTATAAAAACATCGTGCGAGTGTGACGAGCACGTCGGGCAGTTTCAGCGCATGTATGGTTGCATAGATGTATGTATACAGCCATACAGAGTTCACAGAGTTCTATACAGAACTCTATACAGAGTTACTATACTATACTTCCTATACAACCGTCGTGCGAGTGCGACGAGCACGTCGGGCAGTTTCAGCGCATGTATGGTTGCATAGATGTATGTATACGGCCATACAGAGTTCACAGAGTTCTATACAGAACTCTATACAGAGTTACTATACTATACTTCCTATGCGACCGTCGTGCGAGTGCGACGAGCACGTCAGGCAGTTTCAGCGCTTGTATGGTTGCATAGATGTATGTATATAGCCATACAGAGTTCACAGAGTTCTATACGAACTCTATACAGAGTACTATACTATACTTCCTATGCACCGTCGTGCGAGTGCGACGAGCACGTCAGGCAGTTTCCGCGCATGTATGGTTGCACTAGATGTATGGTAGACCGCCATACAGAGTTCACCAGAGTTCTATACAGAACTCCATACAGAGTTAAACTATCTATACTTCCTATACAACCGGGGAACCGTCGTGCGAGTGCGACGAGCACGTCGGGCAGTTTCAGCGCATGTATGGTTGCATAGATGTATGTATACGGCCATACAGAGTTCACAGAGTTCTATACAGAACTCTATACAGAGTTACTATACTATACTTCCTATGCGACCGTCGTGCGAGTGCGACGAGCACGTCAGGCAGTTTCAGCGCATGTATGGTTGCATAGATGTATGTATATAGCCATACAGAGTTCACAGAGTTCTATACAGAACTCTATACAGAGTTACTATACTATACTTCCTATGCAACCGTCGTGCGAGTGCGACGAGCACGTCAGGCAGTTTCCGCGCATGTATGGTTGCATAGATGTATGTAGACAGCCATACAGAGTTCACAGAGTTCTATACAGAACTCCATACAGAGTTACTATACTATACTTCCTATACAACCGTCGTGCGAGTGCGACGAGCACGTCGGGCAGTTTCAGCGCATGTATGGTTGCATAGATGTATGTATACAGCCATACAGAGTTCACAGAGTTCTATACAGAACTCCATACAGAGTTACTATACTATACTTCCTATACAACCGTCGTGCGAGTGCGACGAGCACGTCGGGCAGTTTCAGCGCATGTATGGTTGCATAGATGTATGTATACAGCCATACAGAGTTCACAGAGTTCTATACAGAACTCTATACAGAGTTCCTATACTATACTTCCTATGCGACCGTCGTGCGAGTGCGACGAGCACGTCAGGCAGTTTCAGCGCATGTATGGTTGCATAGATGTATGTATATAGCCATACAGAGTTCACAGAGTTCTATACAGAACTCTATACAGAGTTACTATACTATACTTCCTATGCAACCGTCGTGCGAGTGCGACGAGCACGTCAGGCAGTTTCCGCGCATGTATGGTTGCATAGATGTATGTAGACAGCCATACAGAGTTCACAGAGTTCTATACAGAACTCCATACAGAGTTACTATACTATACTTCCTATACAACCGTCGTGCGAGTGCGACGAGCACGTCGGGCAGTTTCAGCGCATGTATGGTTGCATAGATGTATGTATACGCCATACAGAGTTCACAGAGTCTATACAGAACTCTATACAGCAGTTACTATACTATACTTCCTATGCAACCGTCGTGCGAGTGCGACGAGCACGTCAGGCAGTTTCCGCGCATGTATGGTTGCATAGATGTATGTAGACAGCCAATACAGAGTTCACAGAGTTCTATACAACCGTCGTGCGGTGCGGACGAGCCACGTCGGGCCAGTTTCAGCGCATGTATGGTTGCATAGATGTATGTATCCGGCCATACAGAGTCACAGAGTTCTATACAGAAACTCCATTACAGAGTTACTATACTATACTTCACATTACAACCGTCGTGCGAGTGCGACGAGCACGTCGGGGCAGTTTCATCGCCTGTATGGTTGCATAGATGTATGTATACAGCCATACAGAGTTCACAGAGTTCTATACAGAACTCTATACAGAGTTCCTATACTATACTTCCTATACAACCGTCGTGCGAGTGCGACGAGCACGTCGCGCAGTTTTCGCGCATGCGTATTTTCTTTTCGTGAAGTGCTGAATAAGACATTGCACCAACCGAAAGGATGGGACAAATAATTTCCTCGTTCGGCGACCCCGTCTTCGAACTTCCCGGAGTATGCGTGAATGAACGGACACGCTGGTGAACACAAGATGCGCCAATACGTGGAATCTATATGCGAATGCACGCAGAGAAAATTCCCAGCGCTCTGCTCACGCCCCGAAACCTTCGACGCCGCTCGTTTCGTGGCGAGAAAAAGTGCGCCCTTCTTCTCAACCAATCTCTTCCTTGATGCGCTCAAAATAAGCGATTTGCTGGCTGCAGCTGTCCGTCGAACCTTTATTTTGAAGCACACACGCCAAATTTCGCCCAAGTTGGCAGCGCACTCATTCAGTCGGCCTGCACCAATTTCTCAAAAGAATCCGTAGACTGAAATATTTGCTCTCTGTGCTAGCTTTGGAAGTTAGCAAAGCAAAACCAGATTGCAGCTGTTTTCATTTTTTTTCTTTTCTTCGCAGTTCGTTGATGCTTTTTGCGAAGCTTCATAGAAGCTCAGTAATTTAGAACGAGTGTACGCGTGGCTGTGATCTCTCGAGGCGGTAAGTAGGTGAAACGATCTCGCATGTGCCTCTGTTTGTCGAAGACGATGCGCTCCGATGCATCTTCTAGTATCGCTGCCTCACGGAAAAAGGTGCCAATGCGAAACGTTGCGTCGTGTGTTGCGTGCAAAAAAAGAGAGATCAATAAGGCACCGCTGGAACTGATGGGAAATCGGTGACGTCTGATAAGGGTATCTTCTGTTCGCAGGATAGCTGGGCCGCATTTTAGTTGAACCACTCTTGTGGACAACATAATACGAACTGGAAAGGAGAAAAAATAACTATTCATAAAGCAGGATAGCAAGAGGGCCACACATTTACATTTCAGAGTACGCCTGGGCTCAAAATAATGTTCTGGGTATGTTTATTGTTTTGCTTTCCAAAAACAAACCGGTATAGCAGTTGTCAACACTCGAGTCTTGTCATTTGTACCTAACAAATTTGAGCCTATGGCACTGCAAGTATCGAACAGTGTTTTGTCCCGGTTCTTACATGGTGATGGTGTGTGGGATTCTGTGGCGAGAGGACCATATCTGGCCCAATAGTGCCGTGTTTGGACGTATGCGTATATCTGTTTTTGTTTCACGTCATGGAACAGGCCCCCGTCACTACATCCAGCGAAGGATACACCAAGACGTAGCAGGTGACGTAGCAACTGTGCGGACCGAAGGACGCAGTGGGCGTACATCGCTCTACCTCCTAGCTTTGCTACCTCAAGCTTCCTTTTCCGACGCTAGCCACGAGCACTTTAAAGGGGCAACGATCATAATATGTATGTAAATAGGCCTTGGTGTAACTTCTGTTAAGTCTACATTATAGGGTAGGGTATATTATAGGGTCTACATTATAAATGAAGCAGCATGGAAGTGCCAAACCTGGCCTAATGCAGAGCCCCCCTTCTCTTTTTTGTTGTCGTGTGCAGCATCGCCGAGCTGGGAGAGAGTGAAAGCAGAGCATAGGAGGAGAGGAGGTGCAGAGAGAAAAAGAAAGAGTGCCAGACAGAGAGTGAGAGAAATAAAGAAAACAAAACGAACTTTCTTGGCGAGGTGGTATTCGAACCCGGGTAAACACGGTCCGAAGGCGAACGTCATAGCCAGTGTTTAACACGTTCCTCTAAAACAGGAACGAAAGCTCGTTCCTCGTTCCTTCCCAATATTGAAACGAGTTCCTGTTACAAGTTCCTTTAATGCGAAAGGAACGCGTTCCAGTTACACTTCGAACATTGGAACGTGTCGTTACATATTAACGTTACATTTTATGATTTTTAATTAAAATATAGTGTCGGAAAATCCTGAGGGGAAATAAAATGAGCAATTTAAAACTCACATTGAACTACGTATATTATACGAATTTGAACATCGCCGGCAGCAGATTATCTGGAAGTAAAAAGAATTCAAATAAACGCTCCTATAAGAATATTTTCAGGGAGCACCGGACATACTCCAGACATGTCTAACTGCAACTTTGGTGCTCGTCTATTACAAGTGCAACACATATTGCACTTTCCACTTCGGTCTTCAAATGCGCAGTCGGGACACTGTGCTTCAGATGTGCAAATAGAAAGTTACTCAAATGCACCAATATAATTACATTTCTTGCACAAGAAACCACATCGAAAGAAACAATACATAGGTGTTTCATGAATGCTAATTCAATATTGCAGTATGAGTGGAGAAAAGAAATGTCCTGAATACATATTCGCAACTTAGTTAAGTCCCTATTTGAACTAAGCAAGATGCATATCCATGTTGGTGCCTGACAGACGAACCCGTTTTTCAAGCGAAGCTTGTATTGCCTCACAAGTGTTGGCGGCGTTGGTAGTGGTGGTTTCACGCTAAAACCCTGTCGAAAACGTGTCGAAAACTCGCGTCTCGTTCCCTTTCATACCAAAATTGGCATGAAAGGGTATGAATGTATGGCTAACATGAATGATAGGTCATGACATCAATAACGTCACATGCTAGTCAGTTACGTCAGGATGAATGATAATAAAATCACGTGTGGCGCATACCCGCATTGGATATGCGCGTATGAGCCAGGGACAAGAAAGGAAGGAAAGAGAGAGAGAGAGAAAGAAAGAAAGAAAGAAAGAAAGAAAGAAAGGAACAAAGAAAGAAAAAAGAAATCACGTGGGGCTCATACCGGGGCCGCACATTTCAGCTCCGCTCCCAGAGTAGAGCTGGTGCGGAGAAAGCTGCTCGGGCTCCAGATCACGTCACGCGCTCGACCAATCAGGGTCGTTTGGTGTGTCACGGGGAGGGAAAGGAAAGGAGCTTGGCGCGTGCTCCGCCGGGCTTCCCTTTCCTCAGATAAGTTTCGGCATCCTGATGGGAGGGCCGCGCGTGATGCTTTCCGCCGAGGAGCAGGTTGCGTTTGAGCGACCGTGCCGCGAACGGGCTTGGGAAAGAGGTCGTTGTCGACGCGCCAATTTTAGCGAGAGGGCTTCCGAAGCCCAGGCAGAACGTCAGCGACGAGCCGCGGACCCCGAGTCGCGGAAGCCCGATATTGAGGCCTAACGTCAGCGAAGAGCCACCGACACTGAGTTTAGGGCAAACGAAGCAGAACGCCTGCGACAGCGTGGTCGTTCCACAAGCTTCGCTTACCCCCATTTTCTCGACAGGGGAAGGGCTGGTGATTTTATCGTCAGCACTTCGTTGGCAATGTTGAAGAGTCGTTCCACCGAAGCGCTTGAGGGTACGGCCGTGTTGTATTTCAGGAAACATTGGTTCAATCCCTCGAAGTTCTTCATCTGCGACAGCGGGTAGTCAACTGGTAGCAGCAAGTACTGCGACAGCTCATCCTGTGCCTCAGCTGGAAGGGTTCGGTGCCCGTGAGGACGTGAGGACTGGAAGCTTTCCATCCGCCGCGAAGTCCCGTGAGTGGCGCTGCCATCCTGACGTCATGGTTCAAGCTTTGCGGCAAGCCGGCATAGAGGAAAGAAACTACAGGAGGGAGCGTCACGTGACCATCTTGAAGTCTAGTAATAAAAAAATACAACCGAGAACTCACGAAAAAAAAATCCCCCACAGTAATGTGACAGGCAAGCGGTAGTTCTTTGCGTCTCACGTGGTCACCCATCCACCCTACGTGACGTGCTGCGTACGTGCGTGCGTTGTGTTCAATGCCGCGGAACGTTTACAGATAGAACGCCGTTACCTCTGCCGTTCCTTCATAAACGTAACCAGTTACCATTACAGTTCCACTGACCCTTAATGGAACGTTGGTGGTCTTCCGTTCCTCCCAAAAGGAACTAGTTCCAGGAACACCGTTCCGTACAACACTGCTCATAACCACTGCGCTATACCCCCACGCTTGCAGAACATGCATTTATGGGAACCATACATTATACCGACGAACGTAACACAACTTGCTATGGGCGAGAGAAAGAGAAAGTGAGAGCGAGAGAGAGTGAGAAAAAAAGAGGTAGAAAGAAAGAGAGCCACAGAGAGAAGAGAAATAAAGAGAGAGAAAGAAGGAGAGAGAGAAAGATAAAAATCAATATAAACTTACTTGGCGAGGCGGGATTTGGACCCGGGTACTCACGGTCCGAAGGCGAGCGTCATGCCCACTACGCTATACACCCATGCCTGCAGAGCTCCGCTGTTTCATTAGATTTCGCAAGCGTGGAACTAACTTAATTTTTTTAATTCAATTTGAAATCAAAACTTTTTCTACAATCAATCATTCAGCCCTTTTCGTACAGAGCGAAAGAAAAGAAGGAAAAATCGGAATAAGAACTAAAAAAGTTCCTACATTAGCAGACTGACGAGATTCCCGCCACAATTTTTTTTTCACACGGAAAACAACTAACCTAAGTGCACATGATGGCTAAACAACACACATCTAAATCATACGCAAGCAATTTACAACTTGTGTAGGGGCATCCAAATGCTTTTAAAAATTCATAATTGCTCAATATACGATACAAACCTACGGGCTAGCGCAACAATAACAAGCAAACTATGACAGTTATATACCGTACATAAGTCAGTGTTTTGAGGAAGATTAGGATGTTGTTGGCTGCAGGCGAATCCAGCTTTGCTATAATTGCTGGCACTTGCTCCGCCCCAGCGCCACCTTTCAGCAGAGTTGAGGAAACCTAAGATCGATAGGTGCGTTGATTGTTCAGTGCGTTTTCATTCAAAGCGCTTCGCGAGACAGGCGAGAAAGGCGACGCGCACAGCGATGTGGAACTGAACGCAAGCCGTAGACTGTGAGCCACACAGCGCGCGATTGCCGCGCCGGTCCGCCCACACCGACGACACAATGCCAGAAATTAGTCTGCTAAACGATTACCGATCACAACCTAAGTTCACATCACGTGCGAACTTCACTAGGACCTGGAACACGCCCCGCCTGAATGTCCATACTGGTCTTCTCGGAAACAACATGTCTTCTACATAAGCATGTGGGGCGCCTCGACGCTGAAATGGGCTTCAAATAATAAGTGCGCTCTGCAGCGAGTCTAGGCCACTGCAACAAATAATGTTCGCCTTCTCCTTGAGCCTTATAAGTCGCACACGAGTGCGAAGCGGCAAGTGCAGTCTTGTTTAGTAGGCGCTGACCGCGTGAGGAGGCGATATGTTCAGTCAATAACAAATGTTCAACGATACCAATTTTATGTTCTGCTGCGCGCATAGCGACTAAATAGCGTGACCTACAGTCATTTCTTGTGCTCCTTCTACCGTACTCTATTTTTTGTCGTTGATTTGCTTTAGGCTTTGTGACCTGTGATCTTGTTCTTTCTTTTCTAATTCCTTCCATTCTTCGTATCTTCCACTTCTATGTTTTTGCGTCCGCTTTCCTGAATAATAGGCAGGCGTTGTGCCCCTTCTGGTGGCAGTTTTCAGCTTGCTCGTTCCTCTTTTATTTTTATCTCTTTCACTTGTACATATATATAACCAAATAATCAATGAATCAATCAATTTATTCACGTGTCCAGGAACAACCTGGTGGTTGTGGTACTGGCGCACGTGAGAAATGGCATAACATGCATACACAGATGAGTATACATCAACAAACAGGAACAAAAAGCGCACATACCATACAAATGTGGTTTACAATATATAACACACATGCATAATACAGCACAACACAACATAACATTGCACAACATAGCATTATACAATAAAATATGACACATAACATAGAGAAATAGATTTCTGGAAATAGATTTCTGGAAGTCTGGCCACCAAGCAAACGGCACCCTTCACATGAAACAAGGCGGACACATACACGTCAACAAGCAAGAACAAAGATTACACATGTCATACTCCGGCGGTCTACCACACAACATACAGAAAGTACACCGTCATTTCTGGAAACAGGTCATGAAATGAACACGAGTGCCGCCCGGAAAGTGCGCAAATGTCCGTGATGATGATGATGCGTAGTTTTTAATGGTGCCAAGGGCAAATGTCCGTGAAACATGTCAGTTTTGTGTGAGTGTTAGTTGCAGGCCTGCAGAACCCTGGCCAAACGATTCTTTGAGGCGCCAGAAGTAGATACATGAAGAGGTCAAAGCACAGACTCGACCGCCTCATACGCAAAGTGTACAAGGCGGTGCTGGGGCTCATCCGTACCACCCCTACCGAGCACCTCCTAAACCTGGGGTTACACAATATCCTGGAAGAGCTTCTAGAAGCCCACCGCACGGCGCACATTCACCGACTACAAGGAAGCAAGACGGGCCGGGCCGTTGGATCCTGGCCCGAATCGGGCACAGACTATCCCCAACGCGCCACGACCATGCCACCATTCCCCCTGTCATCAGAGATTCCTCATCAAGCCACTGCAAAAGAACATGCTGGCAGGTCATCACGATGGCAGACGAAAAGCAAGAGCTCAATCCCTGCACAAAACCCACGAGTCCAACTCTGAAGCAGCGTACGGCGACGCTGCTCAATATTACTTACCAAATAACACGTACGCAGTCAGCGTAATTACCCTTCCCAAGATGAACAACAACAACGACAACAACCAATCTCCGCCCCGAGTAACACCAATAAGGACGGCCGTTTCTCTTCGTGCCCTCAACGCGGCGGAGGTAGAAGAGGCGGCCATTGCCCTCCCTGCAGCGGCCGGATTTACCACCATAATCACTGACTCAAAGACCGCCATATCCAACTTTGCATGTGGAATCATGGCCCCAACCACGCTGCGAATACTGCACCCCGACCCTCCCCCAAACAACAAGATAGTGAAAAATCCAACCCAATTGAATTGATCTGGGTCCTGGCTAACGCAGGGAACCCCGGGAACGAGGCGGCCTGCCAATGTGCTCGAGGATTCGTCAACCGAGTGGTGGGTCCCGCCTCTGACTCGGGGGACCTGGTCAGCGAGCCACTCACCACATACCACGACATTGCACAACACTACCGCCCCGCAAGACGGACAAAACCCCCACCTTATCCCAAACTCACCAAAGGACAAGAAGTCACATAGCGCCGACTCCAAACGTACTCCTTTCCCAAACCACAATATATACACACACTTTTACACTGACTTGATATACCAACACTGCTCAATATGTGGGTCCATAGCCTCTTTAGACCCCACTCTCTGAGACTGCACGCACCAATCGGCAAAGGCGGATACGTCTTGTTCAAGTAAAGTGCAGTCCCGAAGGCTTCGAATTTCTTTCAATATATTTATGTCATTCGCATAATGCAAGAAAGACGAGTTCTTTATGACTTTGGATACATCATTTACAGGACATTCACGAGCCCTGTGGCACACCACTGATAGCTATATATGTACGTGCTTGAAGACTGTCCGTTGGAGGTGACATAGCATTGTCGGTTTGACAGGTAGCCCCGCAACGAAGACATTAAATGTGCAGAAACCCCGGTTTCGGGGAGTTTTGTGAGCAACGAGGCATGATTGTTAACATCAAATGCTTTGCTTAGGCCAAAGTAAACAGCGTCAAGTTGACTCCTGTTCTCGACCGTTTCTGATGCGTGAGCCATAGAGCTGACGAGATTTGTAGTTGAACGGCCCGGTATAAACCCGCATTGATTGGGTATTGGGGATTGGGTGGTGGCGTGGAGCAGAGGTAGAATACCCGGCCTCAAATCTGAAGGTCGTAAGTTCGAATCTTACTCCAGTCCACCGCATCTTTCAGGCATGGAGTGGTGCCTGACACCGGCAAGAAAAAAAATATATTGCCGAGAGCTAGTGGGGCTATACTAGTTCAGGTGCAACCAAAACTAGGAAGGCCCACTAAGCTTCATCAAAGTCACTCCCTCACCAGAACAGGAATTGGCCTCCCTGGTGCAGTATTCGGCCACTAACTCCCTCATGACTCCGACAATTGATCCATGGCCCTCAGTCCCCAGTGGCTGCGGAGCACCTGACCAAGGCGGCGGTCAGACCTGCTACGCGGCAGAGGGTGCTAAGAATCTCTGGGTCCGGACAGGCCGCCACTGGAAACTAAACCTGGCAACGTTCAACACGCGCACCCTCTCGAGTGAGGCTAGCTTAGCAGGACTATTTGAAGAATTATCAGGCATTGCCTGGGATATTATTGGCCTTAGTGAGGTTAGAAGAACTGGTGAGGCTTACACAGTGCTGACTAACGGCCACGTCCTCTGCTACAGAGGTCTTCTAGACAAGAGAGAATCCGGGGTAGGATTTCTAGTCCATAACAACATAGCGGGCAACATTATGAATTCTACAGCATTAATGAGAGGGTAGCAGTCGTCGTAATAAAGCTGAATAGGAGGTACAAAATGAAGGTAGTACAAGCCTACGCCCCAACCTCTAGTCACGATGATGAAGAAATAGAACAGTTTTATGAAGACGTTGACTTAGCAATGAGAAAGGAGCAAACTCAGTATACTGTAGTCATGGGCGACTTCAATGCAAAAGTGGGGAAAAAGCAGGTTGGTGAGCAAGCAATTGGCAACTACGGCATCGATTCTAGGAATGCAAGAGGAGAGATGTTAGTAGAATTCGCGGAAAGGAATAGGCTCCGAATAATGAATACCTTCTTCAGGAAGCGCAGCAACAGGAAGTGGACCTGGAAAAGCCCTAATGGAGAAATGAAATAGATTTCATACTCTCCGCCGATCCAAGCATAGTGCAGGATGTAGAAGTGTTAGGTAAGGTAAAATTCAGTGACCATAGGTTAGTGAGG
Source organism: Dermacentor silvarum (assembly GCF_013339745.2). Lineage (NCBI taxonomy): Eukaryota > Metazoa > Arthropoda > Arachnida > Ixodida > Ixodidae > Dermacentor > Dermacentor silvarum. Next base: position 240,026,506 of record NC_051154.1, on the reverse strand, counting down.
TCTAAGATTTCTGTCAATTTGAAGAGAGAAAGAGTGAAATTAGTCAATAGGAAACAGGCCAACCTAGAGGCAGTAAGGGTAAAAGCAGACCAATTCAGGCTGGTGCTCGCAAACAAATATGCAGCTTTAGAACAGGAAAACAAAGACAACATAGAGGTAATGAATGAAACCGTAACTAGATTGATCTCAGAAGCAGCAATTGAAGTGGGAGGTAAGGCACCAAGGCAACCAGTAGGTAAGCTCTCCCAAGAAACAAAGCACCTAATAAAGAAACGACAAAACATGAAAGTGTCAAACTCAAGAGATCAGATAGAATTCGCTGAACTGTCAAAACTGATCAACAAGAAGAAAGTAAGGGATATTCGAAATTATAACGTGGGAAAGATTGAGGAAGCCGTAAAGTATGGATGCAGCATTAAATCAGTAAAAGAAAGCTTGGCATAGGACAAGGCAAGATGTATGCACTGAAAGATAAGCATGGTAATATCATCAGCAATTTCGATGACATAGTAAAAGCCGCGGAAGAATTCTATACTGACCTGTACAGTACCCAAAACAGCCAAGCTACTTTCATTCGAAATAGTGATGAACCGGATACAGAGGCTCCTTCCATAACTAGCGATGAACTTAGAGGGGCCTTGAAAGACATCACCAGGGGAAAAGCTGCCGGAGAAGATGCAATAACAGTCGATTTATTCAAAGATGGAGGAGATATCATGATTGAAAAGCTTGCGGCCTTTTATACGCAATGCCTCACGACTTCAAGTGTACCAGAAAGCTGGAAGAACGCCAACATTATACTCATCCATAAGAAGGGAGACGTTAAAGAATTGAAGAATTATAGACCCATTAGCTTGCTTTCAGTATTGTATAAAATATTCACCAAGATAATTTCCAATAGAATCAGGGCAACACTTGACTTCAGCCAACCAAGAGAACAGGCTGGCTTCAGGAAGGGATATTCTACGATGGATCATTCATGTCATCAATCAGGTAATCGAGAAATCTGCGGAGTACAATCAACCTCTCTATATGGCTTTCATAGATTATGAAAAGGCATTTGATTCAGTAGAGATACCAGCAGTCATAGAGGCATTGCGGAATCAAGGAGTACAAGAGGCATACGTGAATATCTTAGCAAATATCTACAAGGATTCCACAGCTACCTTGGTTCTCCACAAGAAAAGTAGAAAGTTACCTATCAAGAAAGGGGTCAGGAAAGGAGACACAATCTCTCCAATGCTATTCACTGCACTGCATGCTTAGAAGAAGTATTCAAGCTCTTAGACTGGGAAAGCTTAGGAGTGAGGATCAACGGCGAATATCTCAGCAACCTTCGGTTTGCAGATGACATTGTCCTATTCAGCAACAATGGAGACGAATTACAGCAAATGATTGAGGACCTTAATCGAGAAAGTGTAAGAATTGGGTTGAAGATGAATATTCAGAAGACAAAGATAATGTTCAATTGCCTGGCAAGGGAACAAGAATTCAGGATCGCCAGTCAGCCTCTAGAGTCTGTAAAGGAGTACGTTTATCTAGGTCAATTACTCACAGGGGACCCTGATTACGAGAAAAAAATTCACAGAATAAAATTGGGTTGGAGTGCATACGGCCGGCATTGCCAAATCCTGACTGGGAGCTTACCACTGTCGTTGAAAAGAAAAGTGTACAATCATTGCATTCTACCGGTGCTGACATATGGGGCAGAAACTTGGAGGTTAACAAAGATGCTCGAGAACAAGTTAGGGACTGCACAAAGAGCAATGGAAGGAAAAATCTTAGGACTAACGTTAAGAGAGAGGAAGAGAGCGGTGTGGATCAGAGAACAAACGGGATAGCCGATATTCTAGTTGACGTTAAGCGGAAGAAATGGAGCTGGGCAGGACATATAATGCGTAGGATGGATAACCGATGGAGCATTAGGGTTACAGAATGGATACCAAGAGAAGGTAAGCGCAGTCGAAGTCGGCAGAAAACCAGATGGGGTAATGAAGTTAGGAAATTTGCAGGCGCAAGTTGGAATACGCTAACGCCAGACAGGGGTAATTGGAGATCGCAGGGAGAGGCCTTCGTCCTGCAGTGGACATAAAATATAGGATGATGATGATGATGATGATGATGATGATGATGATGATGATTGGGTATTAGGCTGTTGCGCGGGCTGCATGCGACTAATGTGCGCAGGGCAGACTCAAAGATTTTCGAGGCAGAGTATAGGAGTGTTATCGGTCTGTAGTTTTGTACGCCTGTTTTCGAACCAGATTTGTGGACGGGAATAACACGAGATATTTTCCATGGTATAGGAAATGTTCGTGTTTTGAGACATGTGTTGTATATGCAAGTTAAGACTGTACTAAGTACACCACTGAATGATTTAACTACAGCCATAGGAATACCATCAGGGCCACGTGATGGCGACGGTCTTGCGCAGCGAATGCTTTTGGCGAATAAGTTCTTCACTAATAGACGCAGTGCTTGGCACATCAGCACTGTGCACCGCTAGTAGCTGTTACCGAGGCTCCACGCGGCAGCCCCCAAGAAATCGTGCTACGTACCACGGTCGACAGACGCCTCTGAGCGCTCCTATACTTAGCATCCGTACGAGAGGCTATTGCCAGCAGATGTCCTAATACGAGAACTCGCGAGCGGTATTAAGAGCTCCTTTCACAGCACGAGCGTGAAATGACTTTTAATAATTCCAACTGAACTAAGTCCCCAGTATGGGCCTCCTTCGATGGCATAAGACACAGTGAGTCATTCAGACACCTTTCTTCGTACATACCCGTGGAGGAGCCGTCCGCACCTCACAGCTAGCAGCCGGGATGCTTGGAGGATGGGGGGCGGGTCTTGTATGAAAGAAATTTGTGCGCCCAGGAGTTGTCAGACCGTCGCAGAATTTTGCCACGACAAAGCAATGTCCTCAACATATTAGGGAATTTGACAAAGATGCCGGGCCGAAGTTAATGGACGCTTTTGGCCTGGAAGCTAAGAAACTAAACAGAGTTTGGGTTGTGCGCGTGTGGAATATGGTGATGAAGCCCCCGCTTGCGTATTTCTAAAACCCTCTATTGTCACGCGATGGCTCCGGTGCTGCACAATACATCACACTAGAGTACAGCATTGGTGCTTCATTGTTAATTACATAAATAGGGATTTATTCATCGTTGTCGGGTACACGGGTTATGCATAGTCAAGTTGATTATCTCAGCTTTTTCCTGAGGTTCCTCTGTTTCTCGTACTTATGCATGCAATGGGTAGAAATAAAATCGAATTCCAATTTGAAACGTATAGCATCCTTGAGAAGAAAGAAAATAAAGTGGATGCTCAGAAACACAAAGGCGAGCGAAAGGCGGCGACGCCTTTAGCCGCTTCCACGAGATTCCGCATGGTGTTAAGTTTCCGGGTGAGAATGTGGGTGGTCCTGGCGGGCTAGATTTCGAACGAAGAGCTAATTTAAGAAAGAGCTCTTGAACTGACATTAAGGCGCGCGTTAAAGGGAAGAACTACGGCCGGTCTTTGAATAATTACTGAGCGGCTCGCCGATAATGTGCACGTTCCTTTCTGGGCTCTGATTGGGGTGCACATATTGGCGCCTTTCGTTGTTTCTTCTTTTCACCCCCAGTGCCATCGCGTCTCTGCACGGTATTCCTTTTCGCTCCGCACCTGTCGTAATGCGAAGGCGAGTGGCATTTTTTGACGGCGACGTGCTGGAATTCCGCGGCCCGCTCTGATCGCTCGTCGTGTCGAAAGTCTCTTCCGTATACCACGTCCTGGGCGTTGCGCGTTTTGGAAGGCATTTAATTATGCAGGCCTGGAGGAAAGCGAGAGCGGTAGCTTTGTTTTAAGGACTCCTTTTAATGAATCCGCACCTTAAATTAGCGAGGACATCTGGGGAATTCGTTTAATTGAGCACGAAGGGAATTGTCGTCGCCGGCTCGAAACGCCGATGTATAAAGTTAGGCGGCGCGACCGGGCGCGCGCGCGAACGAGTATGACGGCGGCGTCCGCGGGCGCAGGATCATTTTGAGCCTCTCGTTCTTTGTTTCTTTGTGTTCCGTCACGTTCCGGTGGATAATTGCTAGAGCAGCTCGGCTCGCGCGTGTGTCTAAAGCACGTTGCCAAGAGCACGCCCCCGTGACGCGCTTTTCAGCTATCGAAGTCACTCCCTGGAACGTTTTCTTTCTTTCTTCATTCCCTCTTTTGTCCTCTACAATTCTCTCTTGGCGCCTTATTACGACCCGAATACCTTTAATTACTAGCATACCTCGCGCTGAATTGCGCGTGCTCGTCTCGCTGCTCGAAAGTGCGATTCCGGTGAAAAATCGCCAGGGAGGAGGAGGAGGAGGAGGAGCGAATTTTCGAGGCCGCGTTTTCCCTGCTTTGCCTATTGATTCTTCTACGAAATTTTATCTTGTTCTCGCAGAAATTCGGCGAAACTCCTTATAGGTCGAACAAGCTGGAACGCGCAGAGCGAGCTGCTGCTGCCTCATCGCAATTTGTCCATTTCCTCATTAGGGAGCTTTAGATAGCGCACAGATCGACTTTTCGCGCAAAAGTAACTCAAGCGAGTTACATGAGCGTTTTACCATGGCGGAGCCGCCAGCTGCGTTGGCTTGACTGGACAAATCATCGCGTGATGCGTCCCATAGCCCCGACAGCTGCATCACGCTTTTAGATCGATAGCGGCAAGGAGTGAGCTGCGTGATATCTACAACAGCCCCTGGGCAATTCAACCACCTTGAACCCAGCATGGAAGCGCAGCCGTGCCCTATTATTGGGATATAACAATTAAACGCACACTGGAGGCGCGTTTGCACTGTCGGTGCCGACGTCTTCGCCGCCGTGTACTGCCCCTTTTGCAACGGCGCGTGCACGGCCGCGCTCATACGCGCCTTATTTGGTGTAATAGTCTACTACTTTGCTATTCTGTTAATGCTTCACCTTATGCGTGAAACTGCGCAATTATTTACTAATAAACGCTGTGTTCATTCGTTCGTTCTCAAGCCAGGAAAATCTCCGACCAGTCTAGATTCTTACCGCCGTATTCATAAATGCATCTTAACTTGAAGCTCATGCTTGACTTGATTTAAACGACGCCTGTCGTCAACGCACCAAAGGAAACGCAATGAGCGTCCTGGGCACGTTCACGTCAGGCGTCGTTTAAATCAAGCCAAGCATGGGCTTCAAGTTAAGAGGCATTTATGAATACGGGGGTTAGTGTCCAATCGCGCTCTTGAGCTCCATTAGAAAGTTTATGGAGAACATTGTCCTTCTGTGCCTTGATTGAATGCTGAAACATTCCGAATAAAAATATTTATCCACTGCTTATGCCAGGCTTCAGGAAAGACCATAGCATCATCGTTAACGTTATTGCCTTAACTAACTATATGCCATGGTGAACAGAACGGCACGTGCCATCACGATAGTTGTGTTACTTGACCTCAAACGAGCATTCGATAACTTCGCACAAGAGGCTATTCGTGCGGCATTGAAGTTCATTAGGCGCTGATAGTCACGCGTATAATGAATTTGTGAGTACTTTTACAAAACTGTTCTTGTGGCAAGTAGTGACGGGGACAACGTGACGCACAAAGTATTGCGTGGCGTAGTGCACAAAATATTGCGCACGAAGTATTGCGTGAGTTTTGGGCCCACTTCACTTGCTGGTCTAGAGAAGTGCACGGCTCAACCCGTGGAGAGATTTCCCTCGATCGCATTTGTTTATGGGGGCGAAATCAAGAGTTGTTCTCGTAAGACTGCAAACAGCCATCAAATCAACGCAGAACTCCGTCATTATCAGCGGCCGCGAAATGTCGCACAAGAAGTGGGCTGCAATTGTTTTTACGAGGGGTATATATATATATATATATATATATATATATATATGCATGCATGTGCGTCCACATTTGAATACTTACACTTACGTTTGCTTCGTCCAATTAAAGGCAGGGGCGCTAAAAACAGACGTATTCGCGCTTCCCACGCATAGAAAACCTCGAACGCATCTTCCAAGCCGCGCACTGGGCCGCCGTTAACAGGATTAGTTCTAAGCTCCGTCGTATGTGCTTGAAGCGATCATTAGAGCGAGCTCATTTGCTGCAGCTCACAGCATGTACTCTGCGTGGAAGCTATGAATAGCGTAGTCAGCTATGCATGAGCGGCTTGAAGTAGCTGAGACTCGATATAGAGTGACTGTGGCGTAATGTCGGTACCACGCAATACGCTGTCGGGACCGCGCAATTAAAAGGGATCCTATCACAGGTTAGTGGTGTCTACTCCGAAGCCCGAAGCCGCTGGCCCACGGCCTGGCTTTGGGCTTTTCGCAACTCCTTTTGTAGTTTAATTATACCGACCTTTTCTTTCGACATTAATATTACAAAGCAAATTATTTTTTATCTTCTTCTCAGTAATAAAAGGTGGCGTTAACTGTTAACGCTGTAAGATTAACTCTAGCAGACTTCGCAGTGAAAACACTTCAGTGGTAAATTAACAGACCATGCGAAGGAGTCGGGCGAGGTAAGGGGAGTAATAATTGATATTTTGAAGGTCAGTGCCATTATAATGAAGTATGTTACACAGCATACACACCGTTGTTTCCCAATGTCGCAATTCTTGCTGTCTGACGACCATTTATCTCGCCTTTGAGCTTGTTAGGGATTTCGCAACTGTGAGAAGACCATTCGAAGCTAATGCCGAACGAAACAAATGAAACTCGACATTATTCGTGAGCAACAGTTACGAAAGAATGGAAAGGGAGGAACGAATCGCATGACTTTGACGACCAAGGTCAAAACGCGATTCCCTATTTTCCCTCGGGCCCGGAGGCTGCGAGTTTCCTACAGGTGTGCACGGTTGTGATGGAAACAACTTGCTGTTTCTATTGGGCCCAGGATCTTTTTAATAATGACACGGTATACGGGAGCTTTTTAGATGCAACACAGACTTTATACAGGCACGCTAACACGATACAGACGATTTACATGCACGCGGACTAGACTTCGGAAGTCATTTGTCCTTCTATATAAGGATGTGCCTAGCACTCATGCATCGCGACTCGCCGGTGTGCGTCGTCATTGCGGTGACCATGACGGTTGTCGTTGCGTAGTGCGTCGCTGCGTCGTCTGACACTTGAAGACAGCTGGTGTGTTGCTTGCGACGGCCACGTCTTGCGCCATCAACACCACGCCGCACCTTGTCGCGACGTGGAAGCAGGGGCAACAGCAGGCCGGCAGAACACCAGGTCACTGCTGTAGCTGGCCCGCAACGCCTGGCCTGTAACGCCTCGGCCGCTAGAACGTCGAGCTCGGTCGGCAGACAGGTAGCTCAGGCGCCCCGATGCCTAGCAGGAAGCACTGCATCGGGCCGCTATAACAGCGGGCCGCTTGGTGCGCAGGAGAGCCCAGCCACGAGCGGGATCTTCGACCAGGTCCGCAGGTAGCAGGATGCCGGTGGCCAGTACCCGAGCCTTGAACCGCCGTTCTGCGAGCTGCCGTTCGAGACTGCCGATCGCTCTCTCGCTCTGCGCGCTCCGCACGCCACTTCCTTGTTGGTGGCACGTGGCCTTCTTCCGCAATCAGCATCACCAATTCTCTTCTTGTTATTGCCACACAATCACTATCACTCCAAGCTGGCTTGCTACACACTTTGTCTTGTCACCGCCACACTCCACTATCGACATCCTAACAAGTGCCCCCCACTTAAGATAGTTGCAGGCAACTATTCGAAACAGCATTATAGGAGGGTGTGCATGAGTGCAGGCACGTGCGGATCGTTCAAGGAAAGTTTTTGGTCCACAGAAACAAGTTATGAGCCCACACTGATCACAAAACACGTTGAGGCTTTGGAATACAAGCCAAAGTTCACACAAAAAAGCAATGTTCTAACCCAATCCAAAGTTCTAAAAAAAAAAAAAATCTGCAGTACTCGGCAATCACGATGGCACAAAAGAATAGGGTCACAGAAACAATAAAAGCCATTTACATCTTTGTCAGAGTCCAGTGAATAGCATGCCGTTACAGGTAGACCCAACTATGTTGTCCGCTCCCAGATTAACCAAACCACGGTTGTCTCAATCCTGCTTATCAGTCTTCTATGTAGTGTTAACCGCACACGCCAAGCAACGCCAGATGTGCTGCGTCGTGTGAGGTCAGCCACTCCTATATGTGCGGTATAATCTTGCACAAAACGATCGTTTGGTATTCCAGATCTTTGTGGGATCTTAGAATGGAAACCAGCTGTCGAATTCCCTGAGTCAACTTTTTCATGATTCAGTGGAAGATTCGGCACGGAGCATCCGTCTGGTCTTCTCCATTTACATGTGAAGGTGAGTACGCGCGCTTGATTATGTCTTACAGGCGGTTCTTTGTTATACCTTGGGTTCACCTGACATGTTGAAGTTAGCATAACCTGTTGAGATAGGATGCTCACGCTTACGTCATGTCCCACTGGAGGCACTTACCGGATACTAGGCATTTCCTTGGAAATTATGGGTGAGTCCACTCTCATAGATTGAGAAAGATAGGCTGCGTGAGTTTGGTGGGAATCGATATAGCTGCTTATACCAGAGTACAAAGCTGTGTCTTGTTTAGTGTCATGGAGAACGAGGCTCACATGAAATTTCGTTTGCGCAGCACCCTTTTCAATTGATGTGCATGATTCCAACAAATATCCAAAACCTAAAAACTGCTTTGATAGTGAGTAACAATTTCACTCTTGAGATTTATCTTTGTGGCTTAAGGTAGATTTTGCATTAGTTTTTTCAATGCTGTGAGCTTCGTGATCAAGGCAAACATACAAGGTTTGCTCACGCGACAAGCAACCTTGAGCCACCTCATCGCCCGTTTCAAAACCCAAAGACTTGGTTGCGGGAGGCGGTGAAGACAAGGCAATAACCCCATTTACAACTTCAACATCGGAAGGAGTCATGCTGCCCAATGTTGTAGCGATAGTGAGCGCTTGCAGATGTGCCATCTGCAATGTGAGGACGCATAGCTCTTCTTCATGACGCGCTCTCTCAGCTTGAAGCTGCACTGCATGGCGAGCTTTTGCCATTTCCCTTTCAGCAGTACGCCTCTCACACTCCAATGACCGCTGATATTTCACCCAGTCTATCAACTCTGCTTTCACTAGACCCATGCTCTCGCCTAGCTTGATTAGTTCTTTAATGCCGCATTTCTGTTCTTGGCTGCAAGCTTACAACCTGCCTCGTCCTGTCCAGTGGCTACGCGGTAAAACCTCTGCAGATACGCGTGGAGGTCTTCGCGTCGTTCATGAACAGCGGCAGTAACTTCTGGGGATTGAAACAGGGTAGGCTTGGTGACGTTACGGGCGCGGCTGGGGCAGATATCTCGTTCTGCGCTCCTCCTTGAAGCTTGAGCTTCAGCTGCAACATTTGTCGCTGCCTTTCGTCGACTAACCGCCGACTTTCTGCTGCTGCTTTGGCTGCCTGTCACTCAGCTGCTTCTTCGTGTATCTGCCTAGCCTGTTGTTTTTCAATCCACTCGCCAAGTTCAGTGCTAGACATGCCTAACTTTGCTGCAATGGTGCCTAGCTTAGTAAACCTATGTCGGTCGTCTATTATTGCGTGTATACACCCGAATGTCGGTCTCCGCGTTTGGGATATTGGCAGATCCTGGCAGGCTCGCCAGATTGTGATGGAAACGACTTGCTGTTTCCTTTGGGCCCAGGATCCTTTTAATAATGACACGGCAGGCAGGAGACTTTAACAGGCAACACAGACTATACACAGCCATGCTAACACGATACAGACGATTTACGAGCACGCGGACTAGAGTTCGGAAGTCGTTTGTCCTTCTATATAAGGATGTTCCTAGCACTCATGCATCGCGACTCGCCGGTGTGCGTCATCGTTGCGGTGACCATGACGGTTGTCGTTGCGTAGTGCGTTGCTGCGTCGTCTGACACTTGAAGACAGCTGGTGTGTTGCTTGCGACGCGCGGCCACGTCTTGCGCCATCACCACCACGCCGCACCTTGTCGCGACGTGGAAGCAGGGGAAACAGCAGGGCGGCAGAACACCAGGCCACTGCTGTAGCTGGCCCGCAACGCCTGGCCTGTAACGCCTCGGCCGCTAGAACGTCGGGCTCGGTCGACAGACAGGTAGCTCAGGCGCCCCGGTGGCCAGCAGGAAGCACTGCACCAGGCCGCTCTAACAGCAGGCCGCTGATTCGCAGGAAAGCCCAGCCACGAGCGGGATCTCCGACCAGGTCCGCAGGTAGCAGGACACCGGTCGCCAGTACCCGAGCCTTGAACCGCCGTTCTGCGAGCTGCCGTTCGAGACTGCCGTTCGCTCTCAAGCCCTGCGCGCCCCGCACGCCGCTTCCTTGTTGGTGGCACGTGGCCTTCTTCCGCAATCACCATCACCAATTCTCTTCTTGTGATTGCCACACAATCACTATCACTCCAAGCTGGCTTGTCCCACACTTTGTCTTGCCACCGCCACACGCCACTATCCACATCATCACAACGACAGAGAGACAACTTTCGTTTGAGGAACGACGTCCTTGCGTTTTCCGCAACTTGCTTTTCTTTTCTGTGGTTTTACGTGCTAAAACCAGTTCTGATTATGAGGCACGCCGTAGTGGAGGGCTCCGCATTAAATTTGACCACCTGGGGTTCTTTAACATGCACTACAACGCAAGCACACGGGCGTTTTCGCATTTCGCCTCTATCGAAATGCGGCCGCCACGGCCGGGATTCGGTCCCGCGATCTCGTGCTCGGCAGCGCAACGCCTTAGCTGACTGAGCCACCGCGGCGGGTCGCATCTTGCTTTTATAACCGACGCAATGTATGCCCCCTTATTAGTTGTTTGTGTAATCGCGCCCGTACATTTTCCCAGCAATCGCTTTCTAATTCATGCCTTATCTTTAGCGACGGTGGCGCGATCGTTGACTACCATGGAGAAGTACAGTCGCTATTGACCCTTTTCGCGGCGATCCCGTTGGCGCTACCATGTTTGATCATGGGGTGACGCGTACATTGCTTGCCTCAACTGCCTCCGTTGCCTCCATTTTTACAATGGACGTGTCTGACGCCGGTGCGGCATAGCAAACCTCTGTTTCGGACGATATCGAAGACGGTGACTGGGTGGACGGCACGAAGCTTTGGAAACAGCTTCAGAGAACATGCAAAAGCGCTTTCGGAGCTGATTAAGCTGTGTCCAAACGGCGCGAGCAGCGTATATGGTACTTGCTCTAAAAGCGGGGTTAAATATGTATTCCAAGCTATCCAAACGTTCCACTCATGAATTGAATCAGGATTGGTATGTTCTGCTCTTCGTTCTTTATTTGGCAAATATTTTGAAGCAGCGGCTTGTCAGTTTCTGACTCAGTGAAGTTCCTCGGTGCGGCCACTATCTGATTATTTTCTGCCTAATCGCTTGCGGGTGTGCTCAGTTCCGATAGATTTGTTCTTGCTGCGCACAAGGCTTGAAACGTAGCTGTTTTGTACATTGTAATACCTTGTAGCAAATATATATTACAGCTAGTAACTCGCTTACTCTTGCGGACCGTCACGAAACATTCAGCTTCGACAATTCGTGCGCCATTGGTGTAGTCCGTCATTTATTGTGCGTATATAGTGCGCATATATTCAAGTGTGCGCCCATTCACTTATTCTTCAAACGTTGGCGAAAGAGTGGGCGTAAGTTTCCGTGCCAGTTGGTGTAGATGTGTGTAAGTACAGTGCGCGAAACTTACTATGGCAGGAAGCGGCGCTACTCCCTTCGTCATTGTTTAACGAGCGGCACTCACCCTTGCCGACGTTCCGGGGCTGAAGCCCTTTAATTGAAGATTAGCGACACAACGCTGGCGGATGAGCACATTTCTGCATCCTCGAGGAAAGCCGTACATCTCGAAGCGCCGGTAACACGTACGGACAGTTGCAGCAGCGCTCCGCGAACTTGGCCATACATATTCATTACATTCCTTAATATGCCAGTCATTACTTTTGCAGCCAACTGCTGCACACGTCTTCAATCCACGTGATTCAATCCAGCATGATTGCAGCACAGTGCGTTAGCAAAAACTGAGTTGCATTTCCAACAGCTGATCGCACAGAAGCAAGGTAGAAGCGGTAATGGTTTCGTATTCGTGCGCGGTCGCTGAGGCGACGTACGGCGCGCCGCCGAAAGCGCCATCTCGTTTCTCTAGAACGAACTGCTCCGCGAAAAGGGTCAGTACGCTGCATAACGACGTCGCGTGCTCCTATAAACGTTAGAAAAAGGGGCAATTTTTCTGGATGACGGTGTTTGCCTGTAGCAGTATACTGCATGCTCTTAGGACAGTAACTAGCAGGTGCAAAACAACCGATTCACAGTGCCTCGTAGAACTAGCACAACATCCCATGCAGTGCCCACATAGCTAAAATAAGTATAATATAAAACCCATTACATCACCCGACGGAATCCAGAGAAACCGGCTCAGAGGTCTAATATTTTTGGCAATAGGTGGGGCCCACTTAGAGTAACGGTTCTCGCAGAATAACGGAAGCCAATGCGACGCATAATATAAAGGACTGAAGAATAAAGATAAAGATGACTCCGCGTGCGCCGTGGCTTGCTCATGATTGTAAAGCAGGGCATGAATAGATATGTAAACATTGTTTCCTTAGGCGTTGTTTAAGTACATGACACTGCGATGAACATCTGCATGTCGAGATCGCGGTGTTTCGCTGTTGCCATCGGCGCGGTGCGCCATGATGTCGGAAGCTATGCTTTTGGCGTACGCATACCTGCCAACCCGTGAACATTCAAATTCGTAAAACCCCAGAGGACGTGAGTGAGGAGTAAAAGTGGCTAAGGGTTATAGCATTCATTTTCTAAAACTTTGGCCTGAGCACACACCATCTGTGGCATACATATGCACTTATATTAACAGTGATTTAGCTTTAGACGCAGCTTAGAATCAGCTGAAAACTGTGCGCAGCAGAAACTGACAAGCAACACACTATTTTTATATCACAGTAATGTTTTTCAGCGTCACTGAATAAAATTGCAGTTGCTAATTTTGCCTGACTTAGCACTGCCACATATAGGTGGCGCTAGTACCATCATTTTTTTCTCGTGCATTTTAACGTGAAACGTCAAAGGGGGTCGCTTGCTGAAACCGATGCAAAGTAAGCATGTTATAATATTATCGCTTTTATTGCGATAGCAATTATATGGACACTCCAAGCGCATTTTTGCCGTCGTCGTCGCCGTGATGTTCCGTATAAAGTCCATCGGCGATAAAATCGTCGCCGCGTGCCGCGCGTTGTGTGTGCGAGTGAAAGCGTGCGAGGGTGAGCCGGCAACCGCAGCTTAATTTCGCGCACGCGAGAGAGGAAGGCGGCCGGAAGTGCATGGTCTTTGTTCGCGCGCGAGGCACGGGGAGGAGGCGACGGAGATGGGAGGGTGCTTTTGCTTCCGCGGCTGCTGCTCACGGCGCTACCTTGAAAGCGATCTGCGACGCGGCCGAAGTGTGCGCCCGCGGAGGCCTCATCTTCAAAGTGATCTGCTATGGGCCAAAGTGCATTCGCCGAGTGCCGGTAGTTTCGTATGCGCTGCGCTTTCGACGTTTAGTTCGCGGTGACGCGAGAGCCAGCGCGACGGTCAACTTGCTCGCTGCCTCTCTCACTCGAGCGTTTTGACGATCTCCCGCGGTCATCGAGCGAGATGTGTTCATGTTTACGTGTGCGCGCGAGACACCGAGCTTGGTTAGTAAGCATTTAGTTGGTATTTAGTTAGTAAGCGAATATTTACAACTTTATATGGCCGATAAAACTGCTATCCTTACTTCGTATAGCTGTCTACTAATTTGCTATCGCAATCGATGCTTCGCCTTTCGGGCGAAACTGTGACTTGTTATCTTTGCAACTATACTACCCACGCGCCTTACTTTGGTATCGTTGTGTGGAGAAATAAGCCATTACTCAATCATGAATGTGTCACGTGCACAGATAGCGCTATTGTTGCGTCATGCATGACGTAATCGGAGCTAAATTTAGCCTGGCACGCAGTGTTCAGGGAGGTGTAGCTCGGTAGTACATTTGCCCATCCAAGCAAGAATGGTCGCGTTTGAGGGATTTCACTATGCCATAATATGTATAATTAATCAAGATCGAACTGTGTTCATCGGGAGTTGTAAGGCCTACAAATGTGGAATATGTTGCACCATTTTCACGCTCCGAATCGGCGACAAGTTTTGTGGAACGCGGCACTCGCGTCTGATTTGGTGCTTGCTGTGGCACCTCAGTGAAAGCGGCGCTCTCCCCGCGATGACCACCAGGGCTAACTCACCAGCAATTTTCACCTGATGCGGCAAGTCGTCCAGCTTTACACCAGGATTAAGCTTCAACGTGGGTTGCCAAGTAGTGGATCCTTTAATTGTCAGCCACACCAGGAACACGACAGCGTTCCTTGCAAATCTCCGTCACCTTGCCGTAAGAAACAAAGGCCAGTCGCACAACTGACCTCCGGACGCTGAAGCGAGCGATCGTGGGGTGAAGGGATACGATTGCAGCAGCTGTAGCGGCTATGCCCTGCCGCGGGAACCAGGATTTCGCAGCTGATGCGTACTCGCCCGGTTATCTTGCCTACCCTCCCCACCAGACGTTTTGTCGAGAATATATTCTCGACAAAACGCATTTTCGACAATCTCTCGACAAAACAGTATGCTGTTTTTCTACATGGGCAAACGTTGGTGCAAGGCCATGCTGGGTCGAAGACTTTAGAGACGCCTGTAGTCGCTTGTCGGTGCTCCCGGAGGTTATTGCCACAGGAAAGTACCGATTGAGTCATGTATGGGCCGTGACGTTTGCTAATGCTGAAGTCACAAAGTAGATGGTCAATTTTGGTGAGATGAAAGAGAAAGACCACCGGTGCATCATCGACACAACCACAGGGAATAATATAGCACCTAAGAGTGCAGTAGCGCATTTAGCTACTCAGGTAGGCTGACGCCAGTGACATCAGGGGGGAGGGAAGGGAGCTGGGCAGGTGGCATACTGACAAAGAAATTTCGGGGGAGGGGGGGGGGGGCGGTGACTCGTGTGTGGTGTGCGCCCCCCCCCCCCCCCCCTGCATAGGCCAGTGGCGTGACACCACGCTCTTCAGTGCTTCAGTTAATCTATAAACCAGCCCCAAGGTGAAACTATTGAAGCGAAACTAGCAGTAAGATGTGAAAGGAAGGAAGGAAAGAAGACAAAGTAGAGGCGCTATAAAGTAAAATGATTCCAAACTGTTTTGATTCCAATATCCTGACGTCAAATTCACGTAACCACCGACGCAAGCTTTGATTCCAATTTCCTGACGTCAAATATACGTAACCACCGACGCAAGCAACGTTAAAGAACACCAGGTGGTCAAAATTTCCGGAGTCCCCCACTGCGGCGTGCCTCATAACTACATAGAACTGCTTTTGGCACGTAAAACCCCATAATTTAATTTTTTTACCGACGCAAGCATCAGGCGGTGACCCGCGGCGTTGTCTGAACAACCCAATCAAACACTCTCCTCGTTTAGAGGAGGTAACCTTTGTTCGCTTTCAAAACCAATAACATTGTCTACACTCAGCGGTTTTTCTTATCTAATTGGCTGACAAGAGGCGAGGAGCACACTCTAGTGGAGAGAGTTACGATTGGGCCGAGCCAGCACAGTGAAAATAGATAACCGCGTGAAGAGGGTCGTGCCGGCTTCTCCGATTGGTCCGCTTCGCCTTACTTAGCTTGTGGTGGCTGGTCGAAAATCGCGGCCGCGTGCAACGGAACGATAAGAATCCCGCTAAAACGGATCCTCAACAAGGAAGAGTTGGCAGAGCGATGTCGTATGCATGCCGAAAGGGCTCGATAACGTTTTACTGCCACACAAAAAGGTTTATAATGCGCAAATAAATACATGCTCACCGGCAGGTGCGAGTAGCGAGGGCCTGAGCGATCGGCGGGCAGCCATCTTCTATTCCTTTCAGAACGGGGCCGTCTGTGGCTATTCAGAAAAAATTTCAGTTTTTTTTTTCAGCATATTAATGCTTTTTTTCGCGTACACGTCACTTTGACATGGTGAGTTTTCGCGGTTTTGCGAGGTCGCATGACAGACAGGCGAAGTGGGCGTAGCCAGAAAACATTGAACCATTAGCAGAGGGCTAATGGTGAAAAGGCGTCGAATCAGGAATGATTATTTTTCTTTTGTACGGTTTAATCATGCATAATCAGTGTGTACAAGTTATACCAGATGGGGAGCTATCGCGGTTTTCGTGACGTCGCGTGACAGACAGGCGAAGTTGGGAGTGGCCCAAAAAATGTTTTGATCAATCGTGAAGGCATCTGATTGCAGAAATTGGAATCAAAACAGTTTGCAATCATTTTACGTTATAGCGCCCTAGTTGCGTCTTTCCACTTTACGGCCGGGGCGCGCCACTTTCACAATAAATGCTGTGTTATCGGTAGCATATTGCTCCGCATCCCCCCTGCAAATGTTTATTCCGACCAATACTGCATGAAACAGCGCATGACTTACTGCGAATAATAGTGCGCCGTCCCGATGCTACACCAGAAGGAACATGCGCCTGAAGAACTACGATTGGCTGACGCGCTATGATTAATTGATGATTGGCAACTGATCGATAAAACAACACCGAGCTGAAACAACTTAAATGATGCCAGTGGCAAAAAGCAAAATGCAGGGTATATAGAAAAGAAAAGAGAAAGGTATGTCTTTCCCCTTCTCCACCGGGCACGACATGTACAGCCTTCCGCATTTTTAGCTATAACGCGCGAGCATCCATCACTCGTCATTTTAGCGACTTTAAGCTGCGATAATCAGCGAGACCGGCAGAAGTGCTCTCAAGTGCACTAAGCACTCTCCAGTGCAAGAGTCATCTAATGCGATGTTCCCTTCAGGACGACGTACGACCATATTATATATAGTGTTCTCGCTCGATATAACTGAAATTGTGGGATGCTGCACATGAAGTATCATGTTACTACTGTGACCAACTTGGACCATATGATGTGATCGAACAATGACTTGGCGCAAACAGCTGGGAAATAGGCACCTTTTGCTTTTTACTCCCTTGGAATGTTGAAGTGCTCGAGCACCTTAAATTCTGCAATTTATATTTTCTGCATAAAACACCCTCTTAGCAACCTGAAATTCATTCATTCTGATTCATTCATTCTTAGCAACCTGATCATTTCATATACTCCTTTAACAATCAATCCCTAAAGGCCTAAACAGAGTTAACCAATATAAATGTTTGGGAGTTCTTTTCTCGCATGATATGTCTTGGTCTCCGCATATTGAACTAACATGCAAAAAAGCCCCTTCAACGCCTTGGTTATTTGCAGCGCACGATCCGTTCCGCACCAAAACACACTAGGCTGATAACCTATATAACATTAATACGTCCGATATTGGAGTACGTCTCAATCATATGGAATCCTCATCATAAAAAAGACGTCGAGGCTTTAGAGTCAGTACAGAAAAAAGCTGTTAGGTTCATCTGTCGTCGTTATGATAGATATTTTTCACCCTCTTCCAACCTTTCTGACCTGAGTCTAATCACACTCCAGAAACGTCGCCACTTGGATTGCTTAAAGTTTTTCCACAGTTATGTAAATTCACCACATTGTTCTTCTCAAGACTACATTTCATTTTCAGCGCCTTCGAATACTCGACAATATCATGCTCTAAATATTGTTCCGTACAGTGCTCGTTCAGACTTGTTTTTGTACAGTTTTTTTCCCTCATACGATTCAGTGCTTGAATACTTTACCTGGAAATGTACGTGAATGCCCTTTAAATAAATTTCTCACTGCTATTTTACATTTGTAATGTATATGGATAATTTATTGTTCTTTTCCTACTCCTGCTATAGCCAAAGTTTGGCTGCACTATGTATAAATAAAATAAATTAACAAAAGGGTGTGCTAAGAGTATTCAGTTTACGAAAGCACCAATTTTAGATGTTTTCATATAAATCAGCGGTGCAAGAAGGGTGTTTCGGCATCCAATCCACCATCGAGGGTGTAATTTTCGTGAGTATGTGTTTTTTGCGTGTTATTCTTCGTGATGTCTCGGACGCGCCCGTTCTCATCGTGTCATTCTGAGCGGAGAGCAAATCATTTTCCTTCAATTACCGCAATGCGTTTTGGTACAAAGATCTACTTTTAATAGAGATACCGAGGTGGTGGTGGTAGCGGTGGTGGTGATGATGTTGAAGCAGGCGGGGTTTAACCTGGAATACATAGCCGGCAATTGTTCCGCCTGATCCTCCTTTGAGTTGATATCAGGGGTGTGTCACCAGGTGTCGATGAGCCCTGTGTCTCGCAGGAAGGCTATCAGCAGTCGTTTCGCACTCTTCCTGATTGCCGCGGGCCTTCCGGAGAAAACGACCTCTTCAAAGGGCCTTTGCGTAAGACCGCTCTTTTGCAGGCTGTCGACCATTGCTTTTCTTTCTGTGTCAAACTGCGGGCTTAGCCAAATGAATTGTTTGATGTTGCCAATATCGGCAATGTCGCCAATATCGCCACAGAAGGCACAGAGCTCGCAAGCGCAAAGCCCAGTCTTGGATAACTAAGCTGGGGTGTACGCGGAGTCGGTTCTGATGCGGTACAACAGCGTCACTTCTTCGCGAGTAAATGCATGAGTCACACAGGCTTCGTGTGGAGTCTTGTGGATCGCCCTAAAGTGAAAGCGGATTGCCTCCTTAGGGTTCTGAAACGTTTTTGGAGCTTTCACATTCGGAACACATATCAGCGCTAGGCGTGTGAGGGCGTCAGCTTTTTCATTTCCATCCCTTCCTACGTGGGATGGTATTCATTGTGAAAACTTACGTTAAATCCTTTGCTTGTTAGGTCGGTAATCAGTGCTAGAGATTGCCTTGCAAATTTCTCTCGAGGTAGGACACGATGTAATCTCTGTAACGCTGATTTGGAATCCGTCAGCAGCATGACATCTCGCGCAGAAAGGGTCCGTAGTTTCTGCAAAGCCGCGATAATTATGGCGCTTTCTACTGCTGTAGAGGAAACTACGCGATCCAGGCGGCCACTTCATGACACATCAAGGGAGAGTATGCAGAATGCCGCTTCAGAGCTATCTGTTCGTGTAAGCTTGTAGGTGGCTTTGAAACGCTGTGCTCAAGTGGTCCAGCACAAAAAACTTTGCTTCGGCAGTTGAAATGGTGCGTTTCGCCAGCAGATGGGGTACACTGAGGCTGCAGGTAACGTCTGAAATAGACCATGGCGGGTCAATGCGACTCCGTTTAGGCTATTCCAACCCTAAAAATCGGAAGCTGTTCAGCGCCGCATAGAAATGGGAGTGAGTTCTTGCTCTTAGCTGCCGGAGAAGCGCCGTGCCTGCGCGGGATTCGCCCAGCCTGAATAGCTGCGTCAGCAAGGCCTGAGATGCCAAAAGGCGGAGCGGAAGAGACTCTGCTTCATTAGTACCTTCTTGTTTGAAGCCGCCTGTGGAACTTCCATCGCCGAGTGAAGTCCCTTTCTGTGCATTCCCTCCAAGCGCTCGAATTGACTCGATGATGGTGATATCAGCGGGAGCTGATAGAGAATGTGGCTTGTTATCAGTGCAGCATTCAGTTTAAGCATGGACATAGGATTGCTTCCCCAACGTACACCTGTCAAGCGACGAAGTGCGTTGACTCTTTGCACAGATGCAGCCACAACACTTTCGACCATGCGTCGCCATAGTAGCTTGCTGTCGATAGTGACGCCCAGGAATCGAACATTAGTTGCACGAAGAATTGGATGGCTTCTGATATTCAGCGTCAGGCGTGTTGACTTGCGCTTCACTCCCGGGAAAAGCATGAAGGCAGATTTTCCGCTGATAAAGATAGGCCAAGCGTCGATAAGTGGCCTTCGATGATGGAGATTGCGCCCTAGGCTATTCGGGCCAAACGTTTGTGTTGGTAGATCCAAATGCTGATGTCATCTGCGTAGATGGACATTTTAACTGCCGTCCAACCGATACTTTCAATGCGTCCGGAAGGCTGGCCATGGCAGCGTTAAAAAGCAAGGGAGATAGGACACTTCCTTGTGGGACGCCGATGGAAATGCGTTGCTTTTCGCTCATTATACTTCCGAGCTTAACCTCGGCACATCGATCTCTTAAGAAATTCATGGATGAATCGAAGAGCATTTCCTGAGACGCCCATGGCTCGGAGTCCGTTGATGATGTCTGTACAGTCGTATGCTTTGACAACGTCCATAAAGATGGTGAGTGTGGAAAGGCCGTCAACGCGATGGTGCTCGATGGGGCTTAGTAAATCCAAGGCACTGTCCTGAGCACTCAACCATGGACGAAATCCGGTCATACACGAAGACAATCTATTTCCTTGCTCAAGATACGAACTTAACCTTGTACATATTAGTATTTCCATCAACTTTTGATACGCATGATGTTAGCGATACTGGCACATATGAGGCAAGGTTCGCAGGATCCATTCCGGACTTGAGCACTGGCACCACCCATGCTGTCTTCCACGCTTGTGGGATCTCTCATGTGCTCCAGACGTGATTAAATATGTCCAGAAGGGTTCATTTTCGTTCGTATGGCAGATTTGTCAGCATCTGATTGCTGATCGAATCGGGACCCACAGCACAGCGTCTTCTTAATTTGCTAAGCGCAAAATCCAACTCACGAAAGGTGAATGGGGTATCCATGGTATGGAACGCTTGAGACTACAGAGGGTTCACCACTCCTGCTGATCTGCCAGATGTTTAGACATCTGCAAAATCTTTTGCAAGGGTTTGTAAATCTTTTACTTGCTTTAAAGCAAGTGCTTCGAATGTGTGGGCGAATCTTTCCGGATAGGCTATTCATTACTCCCCATATCCTTGTCATGGGAGTAAACGCCGATAAGCTCTCACAGAAAACAGCCCATTGAACTCGTCTTAACCTTGTTGTGTGACGACGGATGACATCGTTTATCCTGTTTTCCGTCTTTTCAATTTTTCAGTGTTACAGCGAACACTTTCAAAATTTATTTAAGGATGCCTGTGGCAGATAGCCGAATTCTAGTTAATGAGCTGGTCTACGCGAAGAGGCGGACATTACTTGCACAATAAATTGAAATGCATAATCGAATGATTAACAAAAATTCACTAATTAAGTTTTTAACTAATTGCCTGATGGCCCATATTGCAATTTACAAATTGTAGCCGTGGAGTTCGCAAGGCGTATCCATTTGGAACGAATTCTCGGGATGACACCAGTTTCGAGATATTAATTCCCGAACTTTGCGAAGAAATGCATGGGCGTTCCAGTTAGGTTCTTAACAAAACGTCGCTTTATGCATTGAAGCACAAAATTAGCTGGAACGCCAATGCATTTCTCCGCAAAGTTCGGGAATTAATATCTCGAAACTGGTGTCATCCTGAGCCGCGACGCCACGCCACCCTCGCTCTCGGAAGCCTGTATTATCCGCTCGTTCCTTGTCCGCGCAAGCTCTCGCCTGCGATCTAACTTCGCCTCGGTAATCGATATAAATAAATAATGTATATATATATAAAACAGAATAAATTCAAAAGAAAAAAAAAAAAAAACGTTGGCGCTCAGAAGCCGAGTGTCGTACCCACGGGACTAAACAAGCGCCCTCTAGATAGCAAGCCTGTGCACTCTGCTTTATGATAATCGTGCTACTTGAACCGAAATTGCCATTGCCAAGCCCGGCATGACGAAAGCGGTGACGTCAAAATGAGCGCGGCTTACTCAGGAACGTCTCCATTAGATTCTGTGGCAGTCGGCAAAGGTGGCATGACGTCACGAATCGAAGTGCAGCGGTGGCCTTGTGCTAGCTTGGAAGCGTTGGCCAAGCGCCTCAACGCGCTCGCTTGCCCGCGAGGAGTTCATAACTCGAAGGACTGCTCAGCGGCGTTCAATTAGACATGATTGCTTTCGCATTCACAACTCATAAGAAGTGCTTAGATGTACTCGTATTTTTTTTCGGAATTTTGCGTCCCGAATGTGTATATAATTTCTTCAGCATTGCACTTCTTTCAATCTTTAAGCTCAAATGCCGCTCTTTTTACAGTGTTCCGTTGCTTACCACGGGAAACTGAGAACAGCTCATTTTCCCGCGTTATTTGCTTAGAGTGGTCAAAGGTATTTGCTGCTACCCGCCGCGTTAGCTCAGTGGCTATGGCGTGATGCTGCTCCGCAGGAGGTCGTGGGTTAGGTTCCCGACCAGGGCCGCAGTATTTCGCTGGGAAGCAGACTTCAAGAACACGGGTGTTCTCAGATTTAGGCACACCCCTTAAGAAGCCCAGAAAGGTTACATTATTTCCGCGGAGCCCAACACTGCGGCGTCTCTAATAGCAGCAGTGTTGCTTTGGAATAGTATACCAATCAATCAGGTATTTACTTTTGAAACAACAGGGTTATTTATCTCATAAATGAACACACGATGAACTGCACTTTTACAAGCCTTTGCGACGCCAACAGAAGTTATTATTATTATTTTTTTCCGCACAGTGCATAAGTCGGTTTTTCCCTGAAAACTACTTCGAAACGCTGTTGCGAAACAATTTCTCGGTTGGAAGTCAATAATATGATGAACACTAAGCAACAAATCTACATCGAAGGCTATTTCGCAAGCAGTTTTAAACTTTGGAAAAAAAAAAATCAATGCGTAGGGCACTTCGTCATGCACAGGAGCAACTTGCGTGGCAAACTAAACCCACTTCCTCTGCATATTTGCTGGGGCTTAGAATTTCAACTTGCCTATTTGCTTATAACTTCGAACAAAACAGCTGCTTTCGAGAGAGTAATGGACGCATCATCCATCAAGTAGTAGTCTATACTGGAACGCGTTCGCGCGCCTCCCGTTGCAAGGGAGGTTGCTTTGCCTGAAGTAGATGCGCAAGCCGTATGTTGCATGCAAGCGTTTATCACGCATATGCTTGCGCGAGCGTTCTTGAAGAAATAAAAGTTGTTTGCAAAGAAGGAACGATGTGAAGTCATTATCACGAGTAACCAAAAGTAGTATAAAGCGCTTTCTTTGGATTAAGAATTGAAACTATTAAGCGAGAAAAAAGAAAGTCCCCTGTTCTGGCACAGGGGCCGTGCAGCCTTTATGACAAGCGATGCACAAAATAGATTAGCCATTGAAGGGAAATGAAGATGTGCACCGACTGTTGAATCGCTTTTGTTGGGAATAAATGTTTCCGTTGTAAGTTGCTGTGATTGTCAGTAAGTACTGAAATGCATGAGTGCGCGCACGGACGCAGATGGTTTTTATCTATTTGCCACACAGATCAAAACACTAATTCACGAGGTGTAAGCGACGTTTAGAAAGAACTCGTCATCAGCGAAGCACATGCTCAGACCCCAATCTCTGCAATAAGTATGAAAAAAGTTAACTCACATAACGCTTGCTTTCAACTGGTTATTCCTGTTCTTCTTCTTGCTCGTGTTGTTTTTCTTGTTCTTTTGAAAAAGCAGATGTTCCTCTTTACGTTTTGCCCGGTGTTTTCGTCTTCCTGTGGCTCTTGCGTCCGAGCATCATCATCATCATCATCATCATCAGCCTATATTTATGTCCACTGCAGGACGAAGGCCTCTCCCTGTGATCTCCAAGTACCTCTGTCTTGCGCTATCGTATTCGAACTTGCGCCAGCAAATTTATTTACTTCATCATCCCACCTGGTTTTCTGCCGTCATCGACTGCGCTTCCCTTCTCTTGGTATCCATTCTGTAACCCTAATGGTCCACCGGTTATCTATCCTACGCATTACATGGCCTGCCCAACTCCATTTCTTCCGCTTAATGTCAACTAGAATGTCGCCTATCCCCGTTTGTTCTCTGATCCACAACGCTCTCTTCCTGTCTCTTAACGTTACTCCTAAGATTTTTCGTTCTATCGCTCTTTGTGCGGTCCTTAACTAGTTCTCGAGCTTCTTTGTTAACCTCCAAGTTTCTGACCCATATGTTAGCACTGGTAGAATGCAATGAGTGTACACTTTTCTTTTCAACGACAGTGGTAAGCTCCCAGTATAGTCCCAGTCCGAGTATAGGCGAGTGTTATGCTAAGAATGTGGCACTCAATAGAGACTTCATTTGGGCAACTGCCCAAGAACATTTATATTTTGTGAACATTATTCTTCTGTGAACATTTACGTAGTGTGAACATTTTTATTGTATGGACATTTTAATTGTGCTAACGTTTATGTGTTTGTACGCTAACTTTGTGTACGTGAATGTCCTTGTGCTTTTTTTTTTCCAATTGTTGTTTTCGTTATATCAACAATATGGGCACTATCACGTTAGAGGAGAGGAGTAGACGGCGCCACATATAGGTACTAACCTCTCCTAAACTAGCTTATAAAAATATAATCATCAGCTATCTTGCGTGCGAGTTTTCCCCTTAACGTTGTGCGCCCGGTACTTTCCCGATTGGAATACGCGTATCAGCATGACATAGCGCCCCTGGCAGGAAAGTTGCGGGCGCAGGTTGTTAAATGAAGCTACTGTATACGCAAGATTCATTATTGTTGGGGGACAACATAAGCCCGAAAGGGTGCATAACTACGGGCCTTTTCTGCACGAGATGTCGTGGTGCTGACGGACTCCAAGTCAGCGTTACAGAGATTACATCGCGGCCTACCTCGAGAGAAATTTACAAGGCAATCTCTGGCACTGATTAACGACCTAATGAGCAAAGAATTTAACGTAAGGCTTCAATGGATACCATCCCACGTAGGAATTGATAGAAACGAGAAAGCAGACGCCCTTGCACGCCTAGCGCTCACATGTGTCCCCAAAAGTGAAAGCTCCAAAAACTTTTCAGAACCCTAAGGATACAATCCGCTTTCGCTTTGGGGCGATCCACAAGACTCCACACGAAGCCTGTGTGACTCATGGATTTTACTAGCGAAGAAGCGACGCTGTTTTACCGCATCATAACCGACTCTGCGTACACCCCAGCTTGGTTATTCAAGACTGGGCGTTGCGCGTCCCTGCTCTGTGACTTCTGTGGTGACATTGGCGACATCGAACATTTCATTTGGCTATGCCCGCAGTTTGGCACAGAAAGAAAAGCGATGGTCGATAGCATGCAAAAGAGCGGTCTTACGCACAGGAGCGTTGAAGACGTCGGTTTCCCCGAAGGGCCCGCGGCAATTAGGAAGAGAGCGCAACGACAGCTGATAGCCTTCCTGCGAGACAAGGGCTCATCGACACCTGGTGACTCACCCCTGATCTCAACTCGAAGGAGGATCACGCGGAACAATTGCCGGCTATGTATGTCAGGCTAACCCCACCAGCTTCAACATCACCACCACCACCATAAAAATACAGTACTAATATATAGTGTATAACTATTTTAAAGCATATATAGTACAGTAGTGTATGTGATCTGTAATTCTCTCATTGTTGAAAGAATAATAAGCAGAAATGAAACTATGAACAGAATCTTTCACCGCAATCTCTCTATTGACACGAGCAAAGCTTGTGTTGGTTGGTTCATAAACGCAAGATGCGCGATATGCGCAGTGTCTATGAAAAAAGAAACCATAACGAATAAATGGAAATAGATTCGTTACTTCACCGCAGTAATATGTGCTTTGCTTAGAAGCAGCCTGTAGAACATTGGCCGAGAAAAGCCTTAGCCATTTCAAAATCATCGAGCCTTCTTTTCGACGTAATACACACCGAGAACTTCCTAGTCACGAATATCACACGTCACATGCTAAATATTCTGTGAGCAGCATCTGATGGTACAAGCTGCAATACGCTCCTAACAACAAATCGAAAATGTTGCTCACTCGTAAACTGCGTGTCGTGCAAGTGCTTGCTGCGACTATCACTACCGCCGCAATAATATGACCTTGGTCTTAGCTGCGTACACAATGCACAAGTATTTCACACGGGGTGCTATAACGTAAAGCTATTACAAACTGTTTCTATGCCATTTCTGCAATCAGCCCCCCCACGAATGGTCAGACAATTTTTTGGGTCACCCCCTACTTCGCCTGTCTGCCACGCAACGTCGCGAAAGCCGTGAAAACTCCCCAGCTAATATGACTTGTAGAGACTGATTATGCACGATTAGACCAAACAAATGAAAAATAGTTATTTCCGATGCTACGCCTTTTTTCGCCATTAGGCCTCCGCTATTGGTAAAAAAATTTCGGTCTGTCACGCGACGTCAAAAAACAACCAGAACGCACATGCCAAAGTGATGTGTACACATTCAAAATGCATTAATATGCCGAACAAATCTGTTTTTCTTTCTTTCTTTCTTTCTTTCTTTCTTTCTTTCTTTCTTTCTTTCTTTCTTTCTTTCTTTCTTTCTTTCTTTCTTTCTTTTGTTTCTTTTCTGGATATCCGGAGACTGCCTCGTTCCGAAAGGAATAGAAGGTGGGTGCCCGCCGACCGCGTTGGCACTGGCTACTCGGAGCTGCCGGTTAGAATGACTTTCTTTGCGTATAATTTAAATTTTTGCGTCGCTGTATATCGTCTTCGAGCCCTTTTGGCACGTATAGAACGTCGCTCTGCCAACTCTTCTTCGCCGAGGATCCGTTTTAGCGACATTTTTAACCTTTCGTTACACGCCGCCATGATTTTCGAGCAGCCACCGCATGGCTAAGCAAGCGGAAGGAGGACAATCGCGGACGCCGGCACCACCCTCCTCATCCGGGTATCTACTTTCACTGCGCTAGCTCGGTTCTACCGAAGCCCTCTTCACTTTTGCGTGCTCTTCACCTCTTGTCGCCCAATTAGATAAGACAAACCTGTTGAGGTAGGAAATGCCCTTCTCAATGGGCTCTTGAAACAAGGTGGCTGGTCATCCCCCGGTTCTTGAGGCGGCGGTTACGTAATTTTGACGACCGGAAACTGGAATAAAAACAGATGGCTGTAGTTTTACGTTATAGGACCCATGGTTTCAGACATAGTTGGCCTCCAACCGCAACGGTTGTGGACGTTTCAATGAGACGACACCGCGTTTGCAATTCACAAGCAGTTTTCGTGCAGTTCATGAGATGTAATTTTTAAGTGAACCACGTAGTAGCTGTTCAAAGATAAAAAATGCGTTCTCGCGTGATCAAATCCATCGCACGTGGCGCAAACACGGCTTCCGAGCTGCTAGACTCTGTTCCGCGGCGTCCTATTAATTACTACTGCACAAGGGTGCTACAGGTGATTTGGCAATGAGTCCCCTTAGTAGTGCAAAGAATTTACGAATGCTAAAGAAAAGGAAAAGAGAAGAAATACGTCAGTGTGCGGTTACGGCGATCGCACGAGACCCAAACATGGCAATCAATCGCCAGCCGCGTGTCACAAAAGTGCGCTAAATCAAGGCGCGCCCCGCATCGCTCAAGCCAGCGAAGAAGCAAGCCGGCCCCGCGGCAGCTTCGACAGAGGGAGAGAGCGCATACGCCACAGACAGCCGACGCGATCAACGGAAACTAGAAGTTTCGACAAGATACGCGAAGGTTACGGTAACGAGAGAGAGAGATCGCGTGCGCCGAAACAAACTCTCACCCGGCGAACAGAGAGAGGGAGGACGAAAACCCTTGCGCCTAAGGATGAGTCACCACCCTCGGCCGCGGTCGAAAACGCGAGAAATGTCTAGAAGATTCCCAGGCTTTTTTCATGCTACGGGATCACGACTCTGTCGGAAGGTTCGCGAGAAGCGCCGGTGAAGGCAATAAAAGCGCCATGCGGGAATCAGAAGGGGGATCAGACCGCGCCGGTGAAGAGATGTGACGTGAAGACTGATTGTGAAGACTGTGACGTGAATCTGTGAAGACTGGGATTCCCTGGCAAGCTAGTCGACGAGTTCCTCGAGCGTCTGTATTTCCGGACGAAGTTTCTTCTTCGAGATTTGCCTCGAGCTACGCCGAGATCTTCCGGCTCAAGACCAGCACGGGTGAATACGAGTGGACATTTTGTGTTCCAATTCATGCTGTACTGTACGTGTAGGACTGTTAGTGCTTGTCGTTAATTATTTTCCAGAGTTTTGTTAACACAAATCTGAATTACATTGTGTTGTGCCTAGCTGAACTGTATATGTCTGTATGTAAGGCCTTGTTTGAAGAATATATTTCTTTGTGTTTCGACAACTCTGGGCTCTGACTCGGTCTTTGGACCACTACCGGCGTTCGCTGGCGCACCAGATGGCCCTATATTAATTGTCCTAGCTTTCATGGGGTTATTTGAGGAAGCTGATAAGTCGGCTTTGGAATTTGGCCTGGCGTTGGCGCCTGGTTCACGGGGTGTGTGACACTGCGCTATCATGTCTTCGTCGCAGGCCGTGGTGGCGGCGTTTCCCTTTCGAGAGAGACCGCCATGGTACGTTCTAAATTTAAAAAAGCGTATTCGATTTACGTATTGTTTGGAGAGAGAGAGAGAATTTATTAGCGGAGTGGCAAAGAGATCGGTCTGGCCTATGATATACTCTGGCCTGCTACTCTCCAGAGGGTAAAAAAGGTAAGGAAAAAATTGATGAAAGATGTTGATGAGGACAGGGGGAAATGATGCGTAACTACAAACACTGTGGTTTCCTTAAAGTATCGGGTTTAGTCCGGTGCTTTTCAAATAGTTAATAACAGCTAGCTCTTAAACAATGTAAACAGCTATACATACAGACCAACAGCGAGGTTGAAACGAGAAAATTTACTATTCTGCGCAAAAGAAATGCCGTAGGTAATCACAAAATAGCACGTTGCGCCTTTCGCGTTAGTGCACGTTAGAATCTCAGCGTTCGAATTGCCTCAGAACGTCGTAAACTATATTTTATCTTTTTCCGTGCTGTGCGTGCAAGAGCTTCGCAGTATACGCTGTCCTCACACCAGTTTCGTCACTGGCAGAGCTTTGGCGTATTAGGTGCGTATTGTTCAGTTCGATAATGAAATTAAAGGCTTTCTGAACCCTGGGGCGTTTGTCGCCGATTGCCTGCCGGAAAAAAAGGAACCAAGGCAAGTGATACAGCTTCAAAGTACCCGACGCAACAAACACTCAAGAAGATTGCGACACGGACGCCTAACTCGACGCCGAGCAGCAGCAGCAGTGACAGCTACCGCGACGAAGGCGCCAAATTTTCGCTCTGAGCGTCAGTCGGTGAGTGCGCGCCTCGAGGTCGGACCCGATTGTTCACTCAGATCGACATGGCCACATCTCTGGATTTTGTACTTAATTTAAGTTGGCGCTGGGCGCTGAATATTCGAGCCATCCGCTGCCTTCTGCGGACGCTTTCCGTGCCTCCCCCTCCCCCCCCCCCCTTTTTTTTCCTTCTCTGCTTTTTGGATACGCTTCCTCGTGCGATTTCTTTTCTCTCTTCAATACCCGCGCCCTTTCTGTTTTCTTCGGGAAGGTGGCTTGCATAAATTTTCTTCTCCTCGAATTGGATCTACGCCCGAATTTTAAATTACGCCCAAGAAGAAAGCCCGTGGGATCCTCGCGTGAATAGCTGCGCTGAAAAATGAGCGCAAGGGAAGCGGTGGCTCCCGTGAAGCCAAAGTGACGAACTCTCGATCCCCTGAACAAAGCAGGCTCTGCCGCGAGACAGAGAGACCAAGGTTGACGAAAAGAAGAAGGAGACCGAACATAAGAGAAGCTTAGGGGGGGGGGGGGGGCACTGAATTCGTAACGACACGGAGGCAGAATCGTACAGCAAGAAGACGGCAGCGTGCAGTAAGCCCCTGACACGCGTGTAAAAATCACACGCGTTGAACACCCTGCGGTGCCAGGGACGTGACTTTCTGATTTTGGCGAAAACACAGCTACAGAGCGACGAAGGACTCGGCTGCGGATGAAGGAGAAAGAAGCAGGAAAAATAAACCAGATATACGTACTATAGCGCGGAAAGCAATTGTGTGTGGACAGCTTCTTGTTTTGTATAACAAGGCCCATGTTCACGAAAAGCTCTTATCCCTTTAAACCCCTTCCCCCGTGTAGGATAGCAAACCGCACGTGCGTCTGGTTGACCTCCCTACCTTTCCTTTCCTCTTTTCCTCCTCCTCCTCCTACGCTGGAATTGTTCGTATAACAACAAATGCGAGGCCATCCCTTGATGCTGGACATATCCTTATAGCGAAGGCGACCGGCAATGGCCCAGAGCACTTATGAACGAGAGGCTTTGCGAATTTGGGCCACTGCTTGTTAACCATGGAGCAACAACAATAATAACAATAATAATAATTTAAACAAAACTAAAGGGTGCCTATGCCACTAAAGCTTTGTTGAACCTCACTGGAGAACTTACGAAGTAGCCCTTCCCGCAAACTTGTTTTATTTTCAGGTAAGTTTGAAAGCAAGACAGTATGGAGGGGCCGAATTCACAAAGCTTTTCGTTCATGGTTTTATCCGTTGGCTGGCCACTTTAGTTCCAGTCAGCCGGCCGAAGTGAACGGACGTGCCATTGGAGTGCTCCGCAACCACCGAAACGCCGCGACCTTCACCATCCGCCCTTGCCGGGGCCTTTTTCGCCGGGAGTTACATGGGAAGCGGCCTTCCCTTCTCACCGTTTCCCACGGTTGAGTGAGTGGAGCTCGCCGAGTCCGTTCACCTGACCGTCGTCCGCGCTGCCTGCTCGCTCGGTCGACGACGGCTCGGAGAGCACGATGGCTCCCACCTACACTACAGACGCTGAAGGCTGGGCCACCGTTCATTCCCGCAAACGGGTGAGCCCGCACAGTCTCTCTGCAATCTCATCATCTGCAACTGCTGAAAAATGATTATACCGGCCCCCACAAGGCTTGCGCCTCGTCCAAATTCCACCCAGTGAAGTGCACTCTTCGCTAGGGCTGACATCTCTGCTAAGTGAGGCAGAACTACGATCGATTCTTATTCGCATCCTACCTACATTGCCCTGCTCGCCTGCCAGACTCCTTTGTAAATGCGAAGCTTTTGGCAGCGGATCCTCTGACCATCCCAAATTTCCAACTAGCTGCTCGCATCTATCAAGCCACTCCGCCCAACACCTGCCGAGGAGTCATCCATGATATAACACCTAAAACCTCTTCGGCTGTACTCATGGGAAACCTCTGGGACCCTGACTCGGGCATCCTCACCGCTCGCATGATGAGCTCCACGCACACCGCCATCATCACGTTCTCTGGATCACACATTCCGCGCTGGGTGAACTATCGGGGTGTGATGGTGCGCTGAGCCCCATACAAGCATCGGGCACAATTCTCCACCATCTGCTCTGCTCAGGCCTCGGTCACCATGCGGATGTGTGCCCCAGTACTGGAGTTATATTAAGTCCCTTACATCCGTCAAACGGAGTACGCACGTCGTCTAGCTGCGTCTCCGTGTTCCTGCCAAAGATCTCCAAGAAGCGGAAAAACCATCAAGTCAGCAGCAATTCATTCCCTTGACTACCTCGCTTACCCAGACGGCATTCGTCGCTGACTGGTCCACCTCGACTGCGAAACCTCGCCAAAACAAAAGCGCAAGCCAAGCCAGGAGCAGCAGTGTGCCTCCGAGCCGCTCCAAGACCCCCCACCACTCACCCAGTGGACCAGCTAGCCAGGTCGCCTCAACCTTACAGGCTACAGCGGAACACCTTTCTCAGGCAAGTCAACCAGGCAGCCATTCCTCAACCCTTCTTGCCCCAAACCCAACATTCAGCCAACAGCCCCTAAACCCCATAAAGGAAAACGCGACTATCGCGCTACTGTCCTCCCTACCAACTGTCCTCGGGTGGCAGAAATCATGGACATTGCCCCAGCTACTAATACAAAAACATCTTTTTCCAACACCTCACCTACAACCATCACTCCACAAGTATCCTGCACTGGGCTTAATCAACAGGCCTCGTTGTCTGCCTCTCCGTCTATAATTAACACGCCGCACTCGAACCAGTCAGCCTACGCCTCTCTGGAGGCCCGCATTAAAGCTATTGAACAAAGCCTTGCGGCATGCCCGCTCATCGCCAATCCTGCGGCTCTCACGTAAGTCTTAGACCGACAGAACTCTTTAGAGCAGCGCTTTGAAACCACACTCTCTAGGGTCGAAGCGGCATCGGACTCTGTCCACCACATCTCCGCAACTCTTCCCACCCTCATCCGTGAAGCGCTGGACGATCGTCTGACACAATGCTTCAGTGACATGGATCATCCGGGTCGCTCCCGTAGCCCCCGACACTCGCGTAGTCGTTGCCGCACCGCATCTAAGGATCGGCCGGACGATTTCTAAATTCGCGTTCTCCACAATGGCGTCCGCTTTAATCGTGTGGCAGAGGAACTGCACGGGGCTCGCGCGCAAGCGAGGGCTCCTCCTGCAGTACATTGCTGCACACACCTCGCCACCTGACATCATATTTCTCCAAGAACCCGCTCAACTTATTACTCTCACTGGATACACTGTTTTTGGTTCTCACCCTACTCACCTCACCTATGCACGTAAAGACCTCACAGCGATCGAGGTAGTGGACACTACATCCTATCTCACCATTCGCCTTATGTCCACATCCTCCGGAACCTCTCCTACCCCTTGCGTCTTCCTCACTAACGTCGATTGCCCCCCTCGTGCATCCAGCACAACCCTTGAAGACGTCTTTCGCCTACGCCCTACTTACCTCTTTTCTCATGTCGTCGGAGGTGATTTTAACGCCCCACACACAGTCTGGGGCTATCGAAATAACACCCCTAAAGGAACTCTCCTTCTAAAAACTTTCCGCGATCATTCCTTTCTTTTACTTAACGGCCCAGATTCTGCCACGCGCCATGGCAACTCTGTTCAACGGGTCACAACAGCGAATCTAAGTTCTATACGGGGTCCCTTGATGGCAACGTGGAACAACACTCACGACACGCTCACAAGCGACCACACTCTTCTCATCACCACGCTACATACCACAGCATTCAAATGCCGCAGCAATTCCACACGCATTACGAAGGTGCGTCAGGCTGCCCCCGCTGCATCCACACTACAGGAATGAACTGACGCGCTTCACACTTGTGTTCAAGATCACACCACATCGACTCAGACCAGCGGGTCGGATGCACCACCCGATCAGCACCTACTGCAACTTAGGGATGCTCGACGAGGCCTTCTGAAACGATGGCGCCGCAACAAAAGCAACCGCCGTCTACGTGCTCGAATTAACCGACTTAATGTAGAAATCGCCGATCATGACGACGCACTTACGCGAGAGAGTTGGCTCCACACTTGTGACTGTCTAGCCACTACCATGCACCTCGGCTCTGCATGGCGTCTCCTTCGCGCCCTTCTTAATCCTGCGGCCACACGAACGAGCAGCCAGCACGCTTTACGCAAGATCCTCGACTCTTATGACACAGTGGAAGCTCTCTATCAAGATCTCCGGGACACCTGCATTGCCCCATACGATAAACCAACGTACCCAGATTACACAGGATTCACTCAATCAATCTCGATCTTTCGTATCCTTTAACTCCAAAGAGAGCAACGGTCTCGGCGCCCAGAGCTCGTGATCTGCGCTCACGCCTTACATCTATGAGAGTGCCCCACTTCTGCTTGCTTCCTGTCCTTCTTCTTCACTACAAAATAAATAAATAAATAAATAAATAAATAAATAAATAAATAAATAAATAAATAAATAAATAAATAAATAAATAAATAAATAAATAAATAAACGTCTCTCCCTGGCATGGGCTGGCCACCGTTCTCTACATAAAAACAAATGAAATTGTAAAATCCCATCAGCCGCGCAAATTACACCCTACGGCACAACGAGTGGAGAGCATAATGCAAAAAGGGTAAGGCGTACAGACACGGACACAAGAAAAGTTCTTGTTGTCCACTTCTCTTTTCTTGTGTTCGTGCCTGTACGCCTTACCATTTTTGCATTATGAATCCTTACCAACTATAGCTCAGCTTTCTGTCGTTCCGAGTGCAGCGCAACGCTACATTTTCCGGCGAGAGAACGGAACGGAAAGGTTCGTCAGACGGCAGATCAGAAAGCGCCGGAAGCCCCAGATCAACGTCATTACCGGGATGGTAGTCAGGTACTTGACAAATGGCCAAGAGATTTCACCCTGAGTCATCCAGGTTCGCGAACGAAGCCTATCGACTTCACCGCGTAAGTTCCACGGCGTGTCAACGCGACTCTCCTTCGACTCCACTGCGCACAGTAGATGGAAAGGTGCGCGTCCACCATTCCACGCGTACCAACAAGGGCTTCTGTTCAATAGCTTGGGCGCCGTGGTGTAATGTGCATGATCGGCTGCACCAAAGCCGGGACGCCAAACAGGAAGGTTAAGCTACTCTGTATTGCTAAACTACACCGGTGAAATATCGTAAACATCAGTGTTACTTTGAGTAAAGCCTCGGTATGCTAGGAAAGATTCAACACCGAAACGGTCAGGATTTCTCGTGATTTCAACATACTACGACCACGTTTTCTCGAGCGGACTAAATAGTTTAACAATAAGCGGGAATTTCATGACATTCTAAAAGAACCAAACGCTAAATATACTCCATTTTCCAGCCGACCTCTCTGCATTTTCCAATCAATAAACTTCTTGCAGTGAGTATAATTTTTTCCAGGACAAAGATGACCCAAACATGCGAAAAAACTTTCACATCCATGACGCCATACTTACGTACCAGCGTTCGGGTGCAAGGAAAAAAAAAAAAAAAAAACTTCGCGCTTGATTTTTTTTTTGTTTAGTAAGCGAAGTCTTATAGTCAAATAAATATAAATAAGACTCTTTAAAAATACTTTTCCAGACTAAAATGATGTACTGTAGACCTTAAGTGTTATTTTAAAGGTCCCATGAAGCTTCGTCACGGTGTGTCCTGTCTGGAATTCATGTATGTATAAAGTTCTTGTAGCTACTTTCAAGCTACTTGGCCTCCACGACGTGCCCTACAAGGAACAGGTGTGCTTCAGTGTGTTTGACTGAGCAACAGAGGATGCTTTTTGGAGTTTTTTGTGGTTGGACCCAGCGTAATGTTGTCGTAGTATAGAACAATCCGGATAACTAAGACCTGTGCATTTATACTGTTCTTGTATAGTTTAGGTAATTTTTTATTAGTCCAGACTTATCTCCACGCATCGGCCACTGCCTCGCCAGTGGTTGGTAGTCTGTAGCCCTAATAACTAAAATCTCATTGCTGATAAAATGGCTGAATCAACTGCAAAAGTATCCAGTCCTACTTTATTGTAGCCGACGTGCCTTCTTTATCCGGAGCGTAGTTTAGCTTTAGTCAATAGTACTTACGCACACAAAAAAAAGCACTTGTGTTGCCAAAGATTTAACTTATTGTTGACATTGGTATGATGAAAAAAAAAGCATTCGAAAACAAGGTAGCAATAATATGGCTGCTTGCCGAAAAGAGCCTTCTTTCTGTAGACAGACGGCTGTTTGCACACACAGAAATGTAGACCCATAGTCATTGAATCACGGTTCCTGAATCGTCTCAGAAAGGACAGTCATGCTCTCGTCACGGGCCCATTTCTCATAAGGGCGCACATTGCAAGCGTACTAGATTACCTAATACAAGAGTTCGACGCCAGTTAATCTTCGGATGACAACGGGCAGCAATATTCAAGCATAAGAAAATAAAGACCCCCCCCATTTTTTTTATCGCACACTCTCTATTAAAATACAGCCCCCAATCAGTCTGAATCATACATCTTGAGTTCGAGAACTCACTTATCTCTCATGACAATTCACTTTCATCTAGCGTGAACTTTTACCTTTGGTATATAAACGCTTCACGATATACGTATGTCATTTTAGGCTGCAATTTTATCCGGGCGTCTTGTCATCTCCAGTTTCTGCAATATCTCGTATATCTGGTTAGTGCGTTAAATATCAGTCAGTTCTGCTCTTGATCGTCACTCGTAAAGGGAGGGTTGCAGAAACACGTATATAAAGAAAACCTACTTTAGCCAGAAGGAAGGTGCTATGATGAGTAGCGTTCATTTAAGAGGAACCATGTGGCTACACCTTATAGTCGATGCTTATTGTTTTAACCGAAGGGACTACACATTTTAAACACGACAAAAAAAGTTTGCGATTTGTGGAGCCGCTGATTATAGAAGCAAAGAAAACATTCGGTGCGTTCTGTGAGCCGCCAACTATTAGTGTACAAAGTACAAGTTCACTCCTATGAAGAGAATTGATGCAGCTTAGGATTTTAGTAAAATAAAAGACAAAAGGTACCCCACGGTGAGATAGAAATAAATAACATCCATTAATCGTACTGTGAAACAATACTGCCAGCTAGATTCCTTATATGCAAGAACGCCCTCGGTATATTCGGCATTATTGATGGCTGCTTTGAATCAGGTGCTCACGTCACGTATACCTGCAGTTGATTTGCATCTTATGTGCGCTCGATGAAGCACCGCTTCGTAATTAAGAGTAGATCTCTTGTATGCTAAATATGAAACACCTAAATTCAGTGCCGCTCGCGGTTTTGGCATCGTTGAAGGCCAAATGTTTCTGGCGACGGCTCAACAAGGAAGCCTATTTCACTGCTACGATAACGAGTAACAAACGTCTGTCAACAGCAACGTCATGTCTTAACGCCTCTCCTTCATGAAGCTAAAACAAGAACGCCGGTTAGGGAGCCTGATGGATCAATGTAAATTCTTTTGTTGTCGGTGCAACTAACGGCATGACTTCTCTGTGACGTAATAACGTACCGGCTTCCTCCCACGTTGTTGATACAGCAAACGCATTCACTATTCTTTTTTGTTAGTTTGTATTACGGCATGAACAAAAACACAAGTCAATTCACTTCGCGGATACCCTTAGAAACTCGAGAACGCAAATCAGTACGCAACTTTTGCCGAGGCTCGGGACGAAAAGAAAGAGGGCATCTAGCAAACGAGCGAAGGGAAGCTTCCACTTGTTCGTATCGGAGGAGCGAACGAAAAAAAAAAAAAAAAACAGCGCGTACAATAACCATTGGAATGGCACACTCCGACACCGCGTCGCTTCCACACGATGGCGGCAAGGAGAGGATCCGCGAGACGTGCGACCATCATCATAACGTTCGTGACTGATGAATCCTTTCCAGGGGCCCGCGCGTATATTACTATAGTCGTTGAAACGAGAGGAAGGCGGCCGGAAAGGGGTTGGTGGAGGAGGAGGGGGGGGGAAGGATCTGTGCGACGACTGCTATGTAGGGAGCGAGAGTCTTCTCTTTCCAACTGGCAGTTCTTCCGGCCGCACACATACACAGCAGAGCGAACTGCCCCCTCACACTTTCCCGGATATAAATGCCCGTCATTACGCAAAAAAAAGAAGAAATGCGAAAGGGGTGGAGGGTGCGAGCAATTCAGACACGCATGCCCGCCGGGCATCGGGCAGGGCGATGTTCTTCGCTGAATGAAAAACGGCCCGTCTCCCCCTTTTCTTTTCTTTTCACCCGAGTGATTGGTTTCCCTTTGAAATGCGAGGAGGGGGGGAAGTAAAAAAAAAAGCAGAAAGCAAAAAAAAAAAAAAAAAGAAACAAAGGGTGCGGAGGAGAACGCAATTCAGTGGACTCTTTAACTGTCCTCCAACGCCACCACCGTCGCGGGTGCCTGGCGTTTCGCGCTTGTTCAAACTCGCATCGCTGAGTTGCAGCGCTCCATATCGCGATGTGCACTGGCGCGCGGATTTATATATATATATATATATATATATATAAAATAGTCGTGAAAAACAACAAGGAGAATACATACAGACAATTTCTCTAACCGGACAGTAAACAGAATCTTTCATTTATAAATGTGCTTTTCTTTCAGTTTATCAGTTTATGCCTGACAGACGGGGTTTTTCTTGATGTTAGCAAAAGCGGTCCCTGTAGGGTACAATTAAAAATTTGTTATGAATACTGCGAGGGAAACAAGGTTTGTTTGTGTCTTTACTATCCACGAATCCACGACTGACATTTCTGTGCAGCTCCACCACCCACGTATGTGTGCCAGCCAATTAGTCTTAATCTCTGAAAAAGATACAGCTTCTCATTAGACTGCCCATGTCAAAACATGACTACATATATTCTGGTAGAGTTGATGCTTGGATGTGTTACCTATAGTGTCGATTATAATGTCGCTTCGCGCATGTTTTGCACTTGTGCGACCTGTTACGTACAACCGAATCGCAGCATTTGACTCCTTCGCACTCAACGAAAACTACAGGCAGGAAAGGAGTAAAAGCTACTGCCATAAGCAAGTGAACTATATAACCAAGTTTTCTGTAAAATGACCGAAGTAGGCACCAAGAGAATATTTTAGTGACACTACAAAAAAATGAGGAACAGAAATTATGTTGCTATAATAGCCATACATTTTGTGTTTGTTTATTTTTACGAAAATCGTTATTTTATATCGAATACATACATACATACATACATACATACATACATATATATATATATATATATATATATATATATATATATATATATATATATTCGGCTTCTTACGCGATTGGGCGTATCTGAGTCTTTGCTTCAAGATGCATTTGCTTTGCAACTGGTTGGCGCTGAGCGAACGCGCGTATGCGAATAAACTACTGCACGCAGTCGCTTACCCACGTCCACGAATGCGTTAAGCCTCATTCACACTTGGCCGACATGACACCGATTTTGGTCTGCCGACTGTTGGCGACAGCGTTTTCCTTCCATTAAACCAAAGGCAACAGCTTTTCCGTCCTGTAAACTGCTGTCGCCAACAGTCGGCAGACCAAAATCGGTGTCGTGTCGGCCTAATGTGAATGAGCCTCAAGAAAATTCGTAAGAGGATAAAAGAAAGAGGCACAACGCTCATCAAACCATGTATGGTTGCTGTTGACGCACTTTTCCGGTTCGTATGACTCGGTTTCACTTTCAGTAAGCCCTATATGTAGTGCCAGCGCGTTTTGTTTCTTTGTTTTGTTCTTGTTCTTTCTTTAGGTTAACGTAAAAGATGGAGATCTAGTCACCTTACTTTGATGATGGCTGCTCCTTTTTCCACAGCAGAGAAGTTAAAAGACTTATGAGAAGAAACGTCACGGGTTCACAAGTTTAAGCACGAGGACAGCAAGAGTAAACTAAGTTCCAATGACCGAGTACGGCGGTCGCCGGTCACTTGTTGCCGGAAACGCCGCGCACAGAAAGTGACGAAGCTCTTTGTCCTGAACTGGGACCGGGAGTATCTGTACCAGGCATCGGCATACAGTATAATCATCGACGGGAATGACGATTTTTTGTTTTGCTCAGTTAGGCGGTTCCAGACGCTTTGTGACACTCGTGGAGCGTGTGCACGCCATACTTCAATAATGTATTTTCTTGTCGTATTACGCGAAGGTTGTGTGCAGCATGTTTACAAAAAGTTTTGTTTTCGCAGCCGTTTCGCAGCCATTGAAGCGCATGAAAACAATACTGAAATAATATGTCTGACAAAAATCAAGAGGGACAGACTGCCCATCGGTGATTTGTGTGTTTCATTTGTGATTGCATTTCAGTGACCTAATCTTATGTTCACACACACACACACACACACACACACACACACACACACACACACACACACACACACACACACACACACACACACACACACACACACACACACACACACACACACACACACACACACACACACACACACACACACACACACGCACACACGCACGCACGCACGCACGCACACGCACGCCCACACACACACACACACACACACACACACACACACACACACACACACACACACACACACACACACATACACGCTCGCTCGCTCTCACTCAAAAAATACTTACGCTAGTACAACTGTTCGCAAGAGCAGATGTCAGCCAATGGTGATGACGGACATACTATTAGCGGCGGCAACCGGCCAATCGAAAGATTTGTGAATTTGGGCGCCTTCTTTCTAGTTCTGGGGCCGCGTTCACAAATCCTCTCGTTCGTAAGTGCCGTTTGCAGCATGCCAGCGATCGTCGCTATATGTCCGACATCACGATTCGCTCGCATCTGCTCTTACGACCAGCTCTAGCATACGAAGAATGCATTTTTTTTTTTTGGGGGGGGGGGGGGGGGGGAGGAATATGGGCCCAGATACACCATCCCGACAGTAGGTCGTGGGATCCGCCGGCAGCTTTCGCGGGCAGTTCTGGAGATACCGTGCCCAACCAGTCTTGATGCATCGATACCCTCGTCGCCTACAGGCTTCCATCCCTGACGGATTCCGCGCGCCCGCTGCGTGCGATGGTGCGCGCACCGTCACGGGAAGGGGGTATCGGGGAATCAATACAATGTCCGCCAGAGGCGCGCCACTTTCTTCTCGCATACAGTGCAGATGGTGGCGGCGGCGCCAGTCGCTCGCTTGAAGCCTCGCGCTCGTAAATTCGCGATCTGCGCTATCGCTCACGAAGAAAACCGAGGCGCGGTGGTTATGCCCTGACGCTCCAAGGCGGAGGGAAAGCCGGCGTCTGCTGCCGCTGCCTTTCTTGCCGCGGTTGACTCGCGCGGGACGCGAGAGAGAAATGCGGCGCGCACCAGCTACCGTGCACAGTTTCGGCAGCTCGTTCGTTTGCTTTGATCACGGCGTACAAAGTGGGGCGGCACGCCAGAACCCCTCATGCGCTTATAACTTTCGCCTGAACTGCTGTGCGCGAGTGCGCGCGTTTTTTTTTTTCTCCGTTTCCTGCATACGTCTTTTTCTTTTTTTTTTTCCCCGCGAGTGTGCGCGTCTCAGTACCGGCAGTATGCTGCTGGAAAGCGTTAACGTATGGTTGACGTCGTCATCAGTTTACCTCGTAATAAATTTTCCCGGGATCCATAAGTGTGGAGAATAGAAGTGAATTCAAGCAAAAGTAAATGGCGTCGACATAACGTCAGGAGGGCGCTGACTAAAACAAGAGCATTCCAAAGAAAGAAGCCTCTGCGGCAGCATTTACGTTAAGTTAGCGCAGGCTAGTTTAAAGTGCGGGTGAATTTAACTAGCACGACTTCCGATGGAGGAACAAGGAGAAGAATGATAGAACACGAAACGATACTGACTGCACGTACGCAATGAAATAAATAAACTTGTTTCGCAACAAATGAAAAACTTACGCCTCTTAAGAAAACACACACACACGCATTCGTCCCTCGGCAACAATATATATATATATATATATATATATATATATATATATATATATACGGAAAGAAGGACTACATCATGGGAAAGCTCGGCAGAAAGAAAGAAAAGAACAATATCTATGTAAAGCTTCTGCAAGCTGTTACGGTCGTGGTCAGAATAGCGGTACAACAAATTTTACCACTAGATTACCACTGAAGACAGGTTTGCGGAATTCCACTAAGTACAATACTTGCTTTTATTTTTATATTGTTTAATATGCATCATTTGCCTTACATGAGTCATTTAATTCTTTACTCAGTCTAAGGTTCCTGTGCTGGCATTTTTTGCTGCGATTTCCCATTCATGCAAGATCTTGTCTTAGAGTCTTTAGTTTAGTCATGAATTCCTCAAAGCTATAATTGTTGTGATACTAATTAGTGCCGCTTTTGATTACTTTGATTGCACCAGTTTGATTACTCCTATTTTATTATTATTATACTCTCAACGTTGGACGCGGTCCTAGACAAATTTTTTGGTGACCTTCATGAAAGCTTTGGTAACATTCTTTAGATTATTTGGTGGCATATATTCAAGGTGATATTGGAAGCCAAGACAAAGTGTTGCATTCCTCATCCGTATCTTCAGTCGCCATGTTTCTATAGAGAGGTAAAACTAGCGTTTTCAGAGCATTCCTGCCGCCACGGAAGTATCGTGTTTTTAATTAGTTCCTGCAGACTTTTCGTTAAAATTGCATGGAGCATATTGCGCAATTAGGCCTGTTTAGACGGATTACCTAAAGAGGGGGACATTACTTGCACGACGAATCGCAATGTTCAGGTAGGAAAGGAAAGGGTACACTAATTATATTTTTGATTATTCACTTTAGGGCACATGTTGCGATTGCCAAATAAAAGTCGAGCAGTAGTGTGGGCATGTCTGCTTAGCAGGAATCCGAAGACTGGCACCACGTTCGAGATATCGTCTCTTAATTGTTCGGCGAAATAAATTGGCCTTCCAGTAGATAGTTTCCCAAAAAACAGCCGCAGGCAGTTGGCTGCGTTGAATAAGGAGATAGAGGAATACGCTTTTACCCTCACCAAGCAAAAGTGGAGCAGCATTTGCGACCAAATGGACCGCAAAATTGGTAGTGCAAGGACCTGGCATCTGCTACGGCACTTGCCAGACCCGGACAAATCCACGCTAGAGGCTAAGCAGCAGCTAGAAAAGCTCGTTTACAAATACGAAGGAACGACCGATGAGCTCATCGCTGAGGTCAGGGATAGATATCTCAGCTGTGTGGGGTCTGGGTCCCTGCCCGAGTATTCGGGTTTAGAGAACCCGGATCTTGACAGCCCGATCACGGTAGGTGAGGTCAGGGCCGAGATAAACCGTCTGAAGACGAAGACGGCTGCAGGGCCGGATAGGATAAGTAATAAGATGCTTAAAAATCTGGACGATGCGTCGGTCAGAAATCTGACAGCGTACATGCAGGGCTGTTGGGACAGAGGGCAGCTTCCGCCTGCGTGGAAGGATGCCAACCTCTTCTTCATTCCAAAGCCTGGAAAGAAGGCTAGTTTTGAACATCTAAGGCCCATTTCACTTAATTCGTGCGTGGGCAAATTAATGAAACATGTTATTCAGAGCAGGCTGATAAGGTTTCTGGAAGATCAGAGACTGTACCCCGACACCATGATTGCTTTTAGGTCTCATCTATCGGCATGCGACGTCATGCTCCAGCTCAAAGAACAGGTGATAGACAACAAAATGTTACACACCAGGGTAGTCGTGGGATTAGACGTTTCTAAAGCATTCGATAATGTGAGTCTCGGAACTCTCAATGTGGGCACGAAGACTTACAACTATGTAAAGGATTTTCTTACGAATAGAACGGCAACCATCAGCTTGGGAGGGCATTCATTGGAAGGTATTAAACTGGGAAGCAAGGGTGCGCCACAGGGATCAGTTTTGTCGCCCACCTTGGTGAACGTCGCGATGATGGGTCTCTCCGGGAAGCTGGCAGGCATAGAAGGACTGAACCACACGCTCTACGCGTTTACCTCACGCGTAGAAAGAAAAGAACAAGCTATATGTAAAGCATCTGCATCAACGAACAAAATCTTGGGTTTA
Organism: Dermacentor silvarum; assembly: GCF_013339745.2. Lineage (NCBI taxonomy): Eukaryota > Metazoa > Arthropoda > Arachnida > Ixodida > Ixodidae > Dermacentor > Dermacentor silvarum. The sequence continues at coordinate 239,983,391 of NC_051154.1, read as the reverse complement.
GGGGTGTCCAACACCTAAGACGAGCTCATTGAAGCGGCGACAGTATCGCAATATCAGAGATTGCTGCGCAGTCATGCTGGTAGAAGGATCCTGGAGCGGCTGAGGTTCGATCCCTATGCAACAATGATCTCACGCTATGAATGAGCAGAGGTAGTGACGGGCAGATCGAGCAGACGCTGCAGAGGGCAATCAAAGCTATCGAGAAATATCTGGTGCCGATTGACCTCAGGAGCTCCGCGGAGAAGTCGGAGGCCCTTTTCCTGACATCGCAGTCGCGGCGACGGGGAAGCCGACAGGATCCGGGGTACGGCATCGAGCTGCGGGTAAACGGTAACATTATTCGCACTGTCGACAGTATCAGGGTCTTGGGTTTGCGGATTCAAGCGAACGGGGAAAACGCCGAGACGATCCAACTACTGGAAGCGAGTACCAGCCAGACGTGTCAATTGCTCAAGCGAATAGCGAACGAACACGCGGGTGTGAAGGCGGCGAACCTCTTCAGGTTACTGCAATCCTTCGTAATTAGCAGGGTTGTATATGTATCCCCCTACCTGAATTTCACCAAAACAGAGAAAGACAGGGTCGAGATCATTATTAGGAAGGGGATCAAGACGGCTCTCGGTCTTCTCCGGATCACATCAACGAACAAAATCTTGTGTTTAGGGGTGTCTAATACCTGAGACGAGCTCAATGAAGCGGCGACAGTATCGCAATATCAGAGATTGCTGCGCAGTCAGGCTGGTAGAAGCATCCTGGAGCGGCTGGGGTTCGAGCCCCAGGCATGTTCCAAAGAGACAGGCAAAGTCCCACCGCGAGTCAGGGACAAGCTGAGAATACTGCCGTTGCCCAAGAATATGCACCCGATACATCACGAGGGGAGGCGAAAGGACAGGGCTGAGGCGGTGCAAAAAAGACAGGAAGGCAGGCAGGATGTGATATACACGGACGCGGCCGAATACAAGCAAGGCAAAGTACACGCAGCCGTAATTACACGCGAAAACGGAGGCCCTGCCTCCTGCTGCAGCGTGAGACATTTATAGAAGCAATGGAGGCGGGAGAAGTCGCATTCCGCTGGCTGTGACTCAAAAGAATGTGAGAGTTATAGTTAGTGATTGAAAATTTGCAATCAGACATTTTGGTGCGGGCAGGATCTTAGCCGCAGCTGTGCACATATTATCCGTTGGGCAGCCTCCAGCGGAGCAGGTTTCGCTAATCTGGACACCGGCTCACCAGGGTTTGCGAGGGAACGAAAAGGCGCACGCACTGGCCCGAGGTCTCACTTTCCGGGATCCCAGCGCTGTCTCGACAACGCCCCCAAGCGAGGAACACCTACAGACCGGTGACGAACTGAACGCTTTTCAGGAAATTCTCAACCATTATAAGCTGGCGCGTAAGACCGAAAGCGGATAAGAACTTTACTAAAAGTGAGGAAGTTATGTGGACGAAACTGCAAACGGGGTTATTTCCGAACCCACAACTATTGAGCAAATCTGCAAATGGCATCCCTCGGTGTATAGCCCTCGGTGTAGGCACTGTGACGATATAGCGGACTTAGTCCACATGGTTTGGACCTGTCCTAGCTTTGATGAGCCAGATAGATGTAGAGAATCCTGGGAGTCCTTGCTACGCAACGAAGAAGAAAATGCTCAACGACAAGTCATCGGTCTCGCCCTGACCGCCGCCGCGTCCCAAGGGATCCCGGCCGACGGTTATGGAGGATGAGTGTGGGTTCAGGCTGAAGCCTCCACCCTGTCATCAATTGGACGGGTGCAAATAAAATCACTTCTCTCTATCACTTTCTCCCAAAAGCGTGACTCTGGCAGTTCGGCGCGATCTTAACTGGAACGCCAGAGCATTTTATCATGAGATTTTCAGGGCGGATATCTCGAAAGTGGTATTAGTTTTAGTATCTATATTAAGCAAAAGTGACTTCACCACTATTCAACTTCCATTTCGCAATTAATACATGTGTCCTATAGGAATTTATTAGGAGCTTAATAAGTGTATCAATTAAATTAGCTATTTGGACGTCGCGTTTTTCATGCATATAATTTCCACCTCTCCCATTAATCCAGCTGAAGAGGCGGAACAGCGCTATCGTTTCACAAGTGGCTGTAAATAGTGTGGTCGAAGTAAGAAAAAAAAAAGAAAGAAAAATGACAGAGGAAGCAGGTGGTATAAGGCAAATTATAACGAAGTGGGTTGGTTAGGGCTACTTACAGTGATTCAATGCGTCATTTAGCCGACCAAACAAATTGGTAGCTAAATACAACTTGACAGAGAAGTATAGTTACACATTGTCGTTTGCCGTGGCACTAGTGCGTTAGGTCGACGCCGCTACGCGCAACAGTTGACACGTGATGTACAATTGTCTCGTGTCTCCATCGTGCCCATTTATTTTTCGCTGTTTAGTGCAAGATCTGTCGAGAGACCGGACCGTGCCCGTCATTCAGCTACAGCTTACTCATACCATTCGTTCGACGTCAAATCTCCATCCACTAAGACATTCAGTACGGTTTCGACTAAACGGAAGCAATGTAACGTCACTCAACTCGTTTTCCGCCAAGAACCTTGAGCATTGCCTGATAGACGGCACGGGAGAAACTGCCTTCTCTCCACGATACCTGACCTATGACAGCTTCCGGGTACGAGTGGCAGAGTGTCTGCGCGGGGGAGGTCGCCGCATAGCGGATCGGTGTTGCCGGAAGGAAGGTGCTTATAAGGTGCTTGGTGGCTGACGTGTGCGTAACAGGACCATGGTCGCTGACGAATATTCGAGAAAGTGAATGAGCAGGCGGCTAGTGGGAGCCACCGTGTTGAGGGCGGCTTGTGGAAGGGGACCCGGCGGGTCCGAATTCACGATTCTTTTCGATCGTAAGCGCTGCTTGCCATATCTGCCGGCCGCATTCGCTATAGTAATGTGACCGATGTCATGGTTTGCTCGTATCTGCCACGAACAGATCTGGCGTAAGTGCTTCCTTGTGAATACGGGCGCTGGACTCTTGCGAGTAACGTAAGAACTAGAGTTAGGTAAACAACCAAAAAAATAGAAATAAATACCTGGTGATATACAGCTGAGTGCTGAGGTCTCGTTTAACCAAATTCGTAGCCGTAGGCTGGTTCGTCTGGTCAGTTTGGATTAGCCTATGGACATGCAGCCTTGTCATCCTTTCCGGAGAAAAAAAAAGAAAAACAAGAAAACTTTCGACGATATAGTGCCCGGCGTTGGGTTTGGTGTGCGAACGATGCTTATACATAAATTTCGACTTAATTATATTATTCTAACCTGTCATGCAGCACTGTGTACCGAAATGTGCTAGCCTCACTGCATGTTTAACTGATGCAACGCAGTGGTTAAACGCGACATGGCGTATATACACCGACATTATGCAATTTTAATGCGCACGCTAAGCTCACGACTGTACAGAATCTTAAAGCAGAGGCTATACTTTCATGAATTCGTCAATTCCGATAATTTTTCACATTCTACGGAAAGCGTGTGGAGTATATTCGCGAAAAGACGCGTTCGTGCATTTATCAGCTCCGCTCACTCGCACTCCACGCATCAGGTACTCTCTTCGCGCTTTCCATCCCCCGTCGAGAAGCGACAAATGGACGGTCAGGCCGCCTTTCGAGGAAGTCGAAAACATGCAGCTGCGTGCATGAAGAATGGGTCTCGCGTCTCTCAGCCGTATTACAGGCGAACCACGGACGCCTCCGCATATCCGAGGTACGCGAGTGTGATCATGACAGGTCCTCGCGTAATGTTCCGAGCGTCACACAGAGAGCCCTCCCCAAAGCCGGAAAGAGAACTAGTGGCATTTTCGTTCGGCTCAGCGTGCGGAACTGATGCGCGCTGGGCGCTTTCTTTCGAGGAGAAAACGTTTTCGGTGGCGAAGAAACAGAAAGGAAGGAGAGACAAAAAAAGAAAAAGCTAAGAACCATAAAGGTTGGGAGGAGAAGCAAAACGCGAGAGAAAGAAGAAAGGCGTCTTATAACGCATCCACTTGGGACACGCTTGTCGGCGTCTTCCGGCCACTGGCGACGAAGAGCGGCGCACACGCGCTCGTCCGATGCGAGAGAGTGCGTGCGGCTTCTCCGTCGATGTGAGTGGCTTTATGCATTTTCATTTGCCGGCCGCTACAGCGCGGGCTGCGAGGCGAGTCCCGTCGCGTATATAGCGGTGGTTTCGGCGGGCGTCTCGTCCCGCAGCAAGCCGCGTGGGGTGGACGTGCCACGCGAGCCCCATCGGAAGTCGGCCGGCAGTGGCGGCGAGGCGCAATCGACGGGCCGCGCCGGAATGTGTGCCTCGCATGCGGAAGTCACCTCGATTTCAAGACGCCCGGCCGGCCGGCCGCTGGCAGCCGACAACAAAGTGATCAAGAAGAAGAAGAAAACCTATCGAACGCAGTCGATCAAACGCCGGCGCACGCGCGGAGGGAGGCGTGCCGGGGCGGCAGCATGCACGCGGGAATGCGACGTGCCGTAGTGCCACCCCGCGCCATACGTGCTCTCTCTATAGCTGCAGCGCAGAGAGTGTCACTCTCTTTCTCACTTCGTTACGATGGCTGCGGCGGGCCCGAATCACTCCCTTAGAAAGCGAAATCGTTACAGGCTGCCTATACGATCGCTGAAGCCTTTCCTATACATTGCTGCATGCGCGCGAACGGGGGCGCGATACAGAACGCTGCGTCTGGTTCCGCGACTATTACTCCTTCCCTGTTTTCTCTTCACGTCTCAATATCTCTCTCTCTCTCTTTTGGTTTTGTTGTCGAAATAAAGGAAATAAACATCCGGTACGTTGCTACCCGAGAGGGTGATGACGGCTGTTGTGCACGTGGTCGGGGTTTTTGCATTCATTAGCGCCGGAAAATTGCGGTGATTTACGGAACAGAACTATACTGGAAGCGAAAACAGTGGCTCAAAAGATAAATGATATACCACACACTATGGGAAATGCACTCTCTTGAAGTGGGGAAGCAAGACGTACGTGAAAGATGCGCACTATGCTTGGAAATAACGGACCGATAGCCACGGGAAAAAGCACAGACGCACACACGAAGAAACTAGGGACAAAAAGACGGACACTCTGTGAAGGCAGCAAAAATAAAAGATGTACCAACACTCCTTGAAACGGCCGAATAAAGGATACACATAGCGAGAGGTGCACCAAAAACTCATTCACGCGAAGAGAGTCGCGAGTGGCGCCCCAAAAAGACTAAACTACAATTATGGAAACTAGAAGAGAGTGCGCGCGCAGAGCCGCATAGGGAAGGGCGGCGCAAGGACACCACAAGCGCGTCCGCATCTAGCACAAGGAGACTGAACATTTCACGCTGCCCGCAGATAAATGGCCCTGGGCTTGGCAGTTTCTCACGCTGGCGCGAGATAAACACGTTATGAGGAAGCTTTAGTTAGTGCGCATTTCCGGTATGCTTTACATAACTTGAAAAAATGAAACTTAGATATGCCCGCGTTAAATAACCAATGAACCAATCAACTTTATTGCATTTAAAAGCAAAAGCTTAATTCTTAATTCTACCAGCTCTTGGAAACACAAGTTTGATTTAGGACCTTAAGTGTTTTGCAAAGTTGCAAAGTAATTGGTGAATATAAAAGAATTGAAGCAGTAAATTTAAAACTCCGTATTCATACAGGAAAAACGCAGGGAACATAAAAACAAAGTGTGTTTGTAGACTTGCCTAAAGTGAACAAATATGATTGATTACTTAACACCCTTATACATGACACCAGGGCACTTTACTTGCGTTTGTAAAAGTCCTACACACGAATGATTGGTATATTTCTGACCTCTATGTAAATCTTGTCACGTGGTCGGATGACAAAAAGTGAGCATTTAGTTTTCTAGCGGCTGAGGTCGTGCGATGGCGCGTGTAATCTTAGGCACGGTGTAATTTTTTGACTAGCTTGTCTTCTATATATAAGCGCCAATTTACAACACACACACAGACACACGTACACACACGCACACACGCACGCATACACACGCATACACACACACGCACGCACATGTCCACACACACATATATGCGCACAAACACACACACACATACACGTGCACAAGCACACATGCACACACACATACACGCACACACACACGCACGCACACACACACGCACGCACGCACACGCCCACACACACACACATACACTCATACGCATATACACACGCACGCATACACACACACACACACACACGCGCGCACGCCCACACACACATATATGCGTACACACACATACACGTGCACAAACACGCACGTACACACATATACACACGCATGCATACACACGCACGCATACACACACACACACACACGCACGCCCACACACACGTGTACAAACAATACGCACGTGTACGCACACAAAATTATTAACGACAGGTGGAGGTAGAAGTATGTAACACAAACGGGCAAACTGCCACACTGTCACACAAGGAGTAGCGCTAAAGCATGAGCGCTGCTGTGTGAAGTACGACTTGAGACGTGCACAGATTTGCGATGATGCTGTCGACGCTGAGGCAAGACAACGTCCAGAGAGACCTTGTGGCTAACGTCATTGACGCATCTCAGAACCTTATGCGGTCCGAAATAGCGGCTTAGCAGTATCTCCGATAAGCCTGGGCCTCGTATGGCGGTCCACAACCACACTTGGTTGCCGGTTTGATTGGAGACGTCACAACGGTGGAAGTTGTGACTGCGGATATCTGTACCGGGTTGATGACTATAATGTTCACACAGACCCGCAGACAGGCTTCTTAGGCGTACTGAGCAAACTGTTCTGCGGTATCTGGAGCAAGTTCACCACGTTTTATCAGTACTATATCAATGGCAGCAACTATCAATTTAGTCAGTCTTAGTTTCCCAATAGGCGCTGTTGGCGAAATTAGGTTGTTCGTTTAAAGCTGCTTTAAAGGGGTAATATTGATACTTATATTTAAAAAAATCAATTTCTGGCACTACGGCATATTTTGTTAAGAAATCAATGACGGAAACAAGAAATCTTCTCCCGACAGTCGGTATAATGTAGCTTTTCCTCAACTGTCGCCTTCCTCTAATTACGGGGCAGCCACCCAGTCTCAGTCCTGCATGGTTAACTTCCCTTCCGTTCATTTACCCATTCTCTCTCTCTCTCTTTAATTGCAACAGGTCTCGTCGAAAAAAAAGGCTCAGTGGATGCCGCACAGTCACATTTCTCCATTCCAGCTTATGGTATTTAGAATGGCATTCCCGAGCTAAATCTTCCTCTGCACTTCATGCTCCAGACTGTGGCCACGACCGCATTCAAGTTGTGCTTCGCGCTCGCGACCCACGCGAGAGCCTCCTACTAAGAGGTGCCCGGACCCGCGCTGGCGCGCGGTTTCTCTGTGCCATTGCAGACAATGGCGACAATGGTGCGTGCTTGCGTGGCAAATGTTCGGTGCTCTTCGCTCTGTTCGAGCGTTTTTCGGCGGTTCAAAACCTCAGACTCATCGCGGCAAGTCGCGCTACCCGCGGCATGCGTTGCGACCCTCCAGTGTACCCTCTCTTCTTTTGTGATCTGGCGGAAAGGAGGCGACACAGCGCTCCGTTGGGTGCGCAGTCTATCAGGGCGGGGCGCGGCGGTGTCTCGCCGTCCCTCGGAGAGAAGGCGCGTGAGCGCGTGCATAGCTGTCTGTCACGAGCGAGAGGTGGGCAAATCGAATTTACCCCGTCACACGGAGTCAGGCTTGATCTGACGTTGGGCCGCGTAAGTGAGCTTCCGCATGAGTAGTTTCCGGTATCGGTGCACGAATGCGTGACCCGAGCCCATCCCGGTCGTATACAGGCAAGAGCCTATACAGCGAAAGCAAGAAAACATCGGATCGCGGGTAGGACAGATACGCGTATGTTGCATTTCGTCCAGAGCTCTGCGTGTTCCAGTAGACACGTTATATGGATCTCCGACCCGGTCTTACGAGGGCTGATGTCTATTGCCTTCTCAGTTATTTACTTACTTGGAGCTGCGAGTGATGCCTGCTCGGGCTCAGTGAAATGTTTTTCACGACGTACACGTTGTATACATAAGCCGTGTAGAGGGTGCATTGAACTGGTGCATTCAATTGGTGCATTCTGCTGTACTTTATTTCCTCTTTGTCCACAGAAACATGGCTTCGCTTCGGAAGCGCAGAGCTTTTGAACCAGACGGATCCCATTGATTAAGCCAGCCCCTCTCAAATCACAAATACATTCCCCCCTTTGAGAATTTCCATGTACTTCATCCGCAGTGTTTATTTATTAAATTATTATTATAAGAAACCTTATTTTGCCAAGAAAGCATGTCAGATCCTAAAATGACAACAACATCGACGACAACGACCGGGAAGGAACCATAGGTTGATGTTTGTCAGAAACAAGCGATTTTTCTTTTCCTTTTTTATTGTTGTTTGTGTATCGAATTTGGGAATTACGGAAATTAGGCTCTGACTTATAGTCTAGCTTCCCGTGTTTCTACATCTTTAAAAAAAGAAAGAATAGGAAAAAAAACCAAAAGAAAACTCGCTTAAATATGCTGCTGGACAGGAGCAAGACTTCGTAAATGCTACCCGAAAACTCGTCAAGATTGGTGAACACAGCTTGTTGGGCGAGTTGATTCAGCATTGCAGGTGTGTTAAGGCGCCTAGAGACAAGGACGAAAGAAAGCACAAGACACACGTAGTGCATACTTACAACTGATTTATTTGAACCCCTGTCAGGCACACATATATAAATTCAGCTGCGGAGCGCACTGGACGAATCACGTGTAACACGAGCCAGATATGAGTACCACCGATTAGAGAACTAGGGGCGCTATCGCAGATCTTTGTTCGTTTCGCGTTCTGTTCAGTTGCTGCAACGTCACAAATTTGTGACAACGGGAGGGAGAAAGCAGCCAATCGGCAAGCTGTGAACTCCCCGGACGACAAACGTCCGGGGAGGTTGTCGCGTTTGGTGACGTCAAAATGACGACACGCTCCTGTCAATCATTTCGATTACGAGCACGTCGTCTGCTAGGAGCATAACGCGAAGAGAGATGTGAAAGTTCAAGCGGTCATCCGCTCGCCACGAGACCAGCTTTAAATGGCACGTCTGGTGGATTGGATTGGATCCAAACGGTAGCTGCGGCTACGGAATCGTTCACCGCTTGCCGAATGGCTGCTCTCTCCCTCCCATTCTCACAAATTTTGCATGCTGCCAATTTGTGACGTTGCAGCAACTGAGCAGAACGCGTTTTGAACAAACATCTCCGACCGCGCCCCAGACCATCAAGTTGTTGTGGCAACTCACACTGCCCCAACTGTGTTGCGCGCTCAGCTTTCCAAGAAGACAAGTGCTCAACAAAGCCAAGTATTCTCGCTCGGAAACGCTCAAATCTCCAAAGACATCATCCGGACTCTGCTTAGGACCCAAGTACAGCCAACAAAGACTCAGCCGGAACTGCTTTCCATGGTGGGAGAAGTTTCGATCTTCGCCCCGTCAAGTGAAACTGAACGCTGTATCAGCAGTGGTGTAGACGTGGTGACGAAATGTGAACTGGATTCTTTTCCTCAGCCTGTTCCTAGAGTGGCCTCTTACCTTAAAGCCAGCTCTTTGCGTTTGTTACCCTCCGACAAAGACGGGGGGCTTCACTGTTTTACCTGTAAGTTTGTATCAGGAGAAAGCGCGCGAGGCTCTGCTGCCCACTTTTAACATTCGTGAGCAGGTTTCCCTGGGGAAAGTTAAAAGCGATGCTAAGAGGCTTTGGAACTAATTTAACCTGTCGATCGAAGCTTGCTGAAAGCATCGGCGACTGTAAGAACAGTGCTTTAGAAGTATTCTTTGGTGCAAAAACCCACAAGCTAAATTGCGCTTTAAGAGTCATTGTATCCGAGAAAGCCACTTGGCAAAAGCAACTAGCCCTTTTCTTGCAAGGTAAACGAACCTTCTGGAAGTTGATTATCCTTTTAAGGTCACGAATTCCTTGGAGGTAGTCGACTTTCTTAGTAGGCACTCCGACAAGGGTCCAAACGCCCTTTCTGCTGACATGAAACGTTTACTCTTCTCTACCTCTGCAAGACTGGCTAAAGTGCACTGAGGCAAGCATCGACAGGTTTCCGTTCATCACGTTTCAGAATGCGGTGGGTCTTTCACTTGCGAGCTTTCTGGAGCTCGCAAGTGTTTTACCGACTTATGTAGAAAGGGACGGGTGCTTTTACGTACAGAAAAGTGACGTCTGTATTGAATCCTGCTTAGCCCTTGTTTTAAGTGAAATATTTTAAAGTCAGGCTGACACACGCCTTTATAATAAGCTTGAAGGCTCCAATGTTTTTACAGTTTTTATGTTTGTAGATAACTTTTTAATCGTTTTTGACAAAGGTTCGGCTGGCTTTCAATTTGGTGTAGATAAAACCTTGCCAACCTTTCAGCAGACTTTAGAACTACTGCAACTGACTCACGCACTTCCATTAAATGGATCCATAAAATATTTTGACCTAAATATCACTTTTCATAAACAGCAAACGTGCTGGGGTTACCAGCCAAGATCAAGCAAAACCATTCTACGTTCTCATTCGAAGCTCGCCAAAAGAAGCATCGCCAACCTGTGCTTTAGGAACTTTCTTGAGAAATCATGGCCTCACCTCGCACAGCAGTGTTTTTCAGAGCAAGTTGATCGCCGGAAGGCTTGTGGCTACCCGGACCACATTTTAGTTTCGGTGGCTGAGGCAGAAGTGAGAAGGATTAGGAAACAGTGTTCCTGCCAGCAGCGACGCGAAGAACCAAAGAAGGAAGAAACAGTAGCGCTACTTCCGTACATTCATCAGGTTTCCCACAACCTCAAGCAAGTAGCGCAACGGTCAAATGTGCAGCTCATATACTCATATACTCACCCCCCCCCCCCCCCCCCCCCCCATCTCTTCCTGAATCTGTCCGAACTATGTAAGCTAACCGATCCATGCTCCAGAAAGCCATCCGTTTGCATTGTGAACCATAGAGAATTTATTCAGTGCCAGACGGGGCTAGTTTACAGAATTCCGCTTTTCTGTGGAAGTGGCAGGGTGTCCCAACCATCATCAACCAAATTAAAAAAATATGCAAATGCCGCGTCGATGGCTGAACCAAGGTGTTTGCTGTCGCTTGGAGATACTCGGATTATTTTTGCAGTCCGGCCAATTACATAATTAGTCTCAATTAACTATTTAACTTCTCAAATACTATAATTACATTAAAAATGTCAGTGAGAAAATTGCAGAGCAGCATGAAAAACTCCCCGATTCAACTTTTTGTTGCTCAATGTGTGCTACATAAAAGTGTTTTTCCGAGCGTGAAAGAAGCCAGCGAAAACACCCAAAGTTCCTCGAGCGGCCAGTCGCGCGGCAATTCTGCGTGTATGCCGACGTTCGTCTCATATA